>NW_016163318.1:33912-37264 GCF_001687245.7 Rhagoletis zephyria | reverse complement strand
ATCTGCTGGAAGTGCTGGTTTAAGTATATTGCTTTGCTTTTTCCTTGGCAAAGTAGTCACTTTCAAACTATAATTCACATGAATTATATATCCACTGAGAAACCCCGGTTGGTATCAAACTTTATATTTTAAAATAACTATGCGCGCACCGAAACACCTCGCGGCGATAGAAAAACTGAAACAAACCAAATCGTGGTTGTCTCAACTAAGATTTGGTAACTATGACTTAACCATGTGTTGAAAGAAAGCTTATCTGCATTAGCAGAGCTCAATAAAAGCTCAAACAGACGGCAGCGTTGATCCGGACTAACTCGGACTTAATCCGGATCAACTGCAGTTAATTCCCGAGTTGATCCGGATCAACGCTGCCGTCTGGTTACGCTTTTACATCCTTTTATAAACCATACGTTAAGTTGAACGGAATTCAAAGAAATATTTATTAGTATTTACCAAACCCTTCAACTAAATCAACGATTTGGTACAACATAATGAATATTACAAGCTTTAACATATTTAGTTATAATTACCAACCTATGGTAATAGTTCCTAATCCTTGGTAACAGTTCCCAAATATTGTCAAAACTCGGGAACTAAATATCTTTAGTTGTCGAAACTAATCCTTTTTCTCAGTGTAAGCCGTAAATTATTGTATCTGCACACTGATACAGTTTAAGTATCTTAATCACAAGTTCCGTTAGATTTTAAAGTGAAATAACATTAACTGCACATAGCGTTCTCAGTAAAATAATTTTTAATTTTTAAACAGACGCTTCGACGGGAAAAGCTGCATTCGAAACAAAACCTACTGAGAACGGGAACTATTATGGTTATATGAGTTTTTTCCTATTAAATATTCAGTCTCTCAAATTTATTGGAAAACTCACAAGCACGAAATTCAGACACTCCACATTAGGGTGCCCGTTATTTCGCCAGTTGGTACATTTTATGCTCTCTCTCTTTGAAATTAAATAATGCCGAAATCATGTTACATTTCCCACTTAAATAACATGGGATTTTTCGGAAATTTTGCCTTTAATTCATTTTCTCTGAAAAAAATATGACATATCATTTTTCTTTAAATTCATTCCTCCGAAAGTTATTCAAGATTAAAGTGGCGTTCATGGTGGACATTATAGTTTTTGTTGTTTTGCCACCGTTCCACTTGGGAAATAGCGCTCACCCTAGTATGTATGCACCCTTGTGGTTAGCTGATTAAGTTAAGTGACATTTTGATTAGTTTTGGCAATTTTTCTTTTTTTTTACTTTTATACATATAATTTTTAAGTCTCGCACAATACATAACCAGCACCACATAAATCCACATTTAAAACTTCGTACAAAAATTATAAAAATTCAACAACCTTTAACAATTACACATTTGAAACCTTTTAATAAAGTTTTTAGACAAATTTAAGGTTGGCATTTTTATAGCCCAATAAATTTTATTAGTAGTTTTAATAATTTTTTGGCTGACGGTGTTGTGCATTTTCTTCCATAGAAAGTATCCTCCACAATTGCATACCTAAAACTTTTTAATAAAAAGTTTAAATTTTGTGAGTGTAATTCTTAAAGTTTGTTGAGTTTTTATAATTTTTGTACGAAGTTTGAAATGTGGATTTAAGTGGTGCTGGTTACGCATTCCCTGCNGAGGAGTTTTAATAATTTTTTTGGCTGACGGTGTTGTGCATTTTCTTCCATAGAAAGTATCCTCCACAATTGCATACCTAAAACTTTTTAATAAAAAGTTTAAATTTTGTGAGTGTAATTCTTAAAGTTTGTTGAGTTTTTATAATTTTTGTACGAAGTTTGAAATGTGGATTTAAGTGGTGCTGGTTACGCATTCCCTGTAGGGAAGTGCCAAACTAGTATGGAAACATTCTAGTTCATATACTGGTATTTAAAAGAGGAAGTGATACTAGTTCGTCATTGACTAGAATTATATGGGTAGTAAAATGATCAATTTGTCTGGAAATTATTAGATTTTTATTAGATAAGAACGTTTAGGATGTCTATGGACGCACCAATTAATCAGCAANAATTTGTCTGGAAATTATTAGATTTTCATTAGATAAGAACGTTTAGGATGTCTATGGACGCACCAATTAATCAGCAATGAAAAACACTATATCCGAGTCTATGAAATAAAAGGCAAAAAATTAGTAAATATTTGCAAAGAATTTATTCACTGTAGTATTTAGTTTCTCCCCATAAGTCAGTGGCCCTCATGCATAAAAAGCGAGCTTGGGGTCCGACTCGATTTTCAGTATAATTTCTTAAGCTTAAACTCACTCCGTCAATGCAAAAGTTGAGTCTGAGCTTACTTTTTTTGCATAAGTCCCAGTAAGGTAAGAGAAACTTTTACATTAGCTGAGTTTAAGTATTAAAACGTGCATGCCCAATAGAAATAACTGCTTCACACTGTTAACGTATGATTTATTTCCATACACTTATGTAACAATGCAATGCAAGCACTCGAAGCAATTTTATTCTCTGCATACTGCCATCACATACACTATATGGTTCGATTTTGTTGTCTCTATACTGTTGGTTGTAAAATTGTGCAATCGCCACCTAGAAAAAACAAATCAAATATTTCCTGCACTGAACAGCGTTTTTCTATTTGCAATCATATTAACCTCATGCACCAGCACCACCGCCATTGGAAGAAGACAAAACCACTTACACTGATATTAAATATAATATCACTGCCTGCAACAGGAGTGCTTACGTCTTCGTATATCCATGTGCATAAAACATATAAGGGCTCTTCAGGATGTTAGCGAAATTGTCTTAGATTTTCAGTAGGAATTGCATTTGCAAATTTTATGCTTGCTGCCGTGGCAACTGTGTGCATTTTATTGTGGTGAATTTACAAATGAAACAAATATGCAAATGAAAGAGCATATGCACAAGATCCTGAACAGCCCTATAATGCATGCCTACAAATGCAATGATTGACTGCTTCAAATTGTGTACCTAGAATGAAAAAGGATAAATGCCATCATTGGTATCATTCAATGAAAGCTAAATTGATTACCGTCACTTAATACATAATAGGAAATGCTTCGGACGAACCAAAAATCCCAACATCCTCACAAGAATTTGACATGTAGGTCTACTCAATGAAGAAGACTGCTTTTATAGAATTCATGCAAGGCGATGAGTACTAATATTGATGAATTGCATTGACACTGTTTAATTCTTAAAGTGACCTATTAAGCAAGAGGGTAAAGTTAAATCGTAAATTAATAAAAATTGAACACACTGACCTACACCAATAATTTGAGTGGCTCGAATCACGTTCCATTTGACGACGATGCACGCAACCATTTTTCTGAAAATACAACAGTCT
>NW_016163318.1:14542-31640 GCF_001687245.7 Rhagoletis zephyria | reverse complement strand
TAGAAAACTGCAAGAAAACGTGGTAGTTTCGGTGCCTAGTGGAAGAGGTCGCAAAAAAGAAGCAAACCAATCTTCCTAGAGGAGAGAACGCGAAAAGCTAAAAAAAGCTAGCTATGTAAAAGTTACTGTTTCAAAACTTGCAATATTAAATTTTTAAATATAAAATTTGCAAATCTACCATACTGTAATTTTATTGTTTTAATGGTATTAGGCTCTTATTTATCCAAATTTTCAGGTAACAAAAAAAGATACAGTTCGGATGTTACTTGTTGTCGTAGACGTTTTTTTAATTCATGGCTTACTTTTATAAAATCACATAAGGCTGTTTGCAAGTGGACTACTCATATATTCATTAAAAGATAATTTGTCATTCGTCGCAAATAAAAAAAATTTAAATGAGAAGGATAAAATAATATTGTGTTCTTAATTCAAAAGTAAATAATTGTAGTTCAATGACGAAGGGGGGACCTATCCCCTTATTTCCCCCCTTGCCCCTGGCTACGCCACTGATCTTGAATAACTTTCGCAGATGTAAATTTATCAATTCTCTATTAAAATATACATTGGTCTACTACAATGATTTTATAGTATTTGTTTTGGGGGAAAAAATATTGAAAACAAAGAGTGTAACAATTGTAATTTAAATGGAAATGTACCAGGATTTCGGCACGGTTTAATTTCAAGTTAAGAGTTTTTTGGATTAGATATTTTTTTGGATAAAAATAAAAATTTGATCGGGCGGTAGCACGAAAAGTACCAAAAAATTACTGACACCCTTAAGGGGAAGTGTCTGATCATGATTGATAAACACTTCCATTAGGTTTTTCAGGCATTTATATTATACTCAAGATGAGAGGTTCATTATGCTTCAAACCATGTATAATAGTTGGCTGCAAATTCAGTACAGGATCACAAATTCTTTAGAATTTCGTTGATCAGATTTTGAGATACTTACATAAATAAGTAGCTCGAATTTCCGATTTTTTTTTTCTAATTTAAATGTACTATAATTTGTACATAAGCAGCACATTTATAGTGAGCCCTAATGTGTGAAACTAAACGATAAAAACAAATCTTACAAGCGCAATATTTTGAACGCGCTTTGAATACAGAATAAGCATTAAAAATTATTTAAAAAAACAGTGGATCAAAAGTGTGTAGAGCCATTTGAAATATACAATAAAAAACGAACCACCTAAGCACTTTGTGTCAATTCCGTCTAGTTTTTATGTTTCGATTCCTGTTAAATATATTTGAACTTCTTTAAATTTCCGCTTCATAAAATCGAAGTGTGCCGAGGTTCCTTCTTCATGATGGACACTTTTAATGAAAATTGACCAAATTGAAACTTAACAACTCACCTCACACGAAATCCTTTTCAATATAAATATAATCTTGAAAAGCAGCTTTACATATATCAGAACCATACTTATTTTTTCTCTTGCCTAATAAAAAACAGTAATTTCAAGATACGCTTTTATTGATCAGGGACGCGACACAACTTTTTTTTGCCTAAATACCCACATTAAAAAAAAATGCTGAGCAAATACTCAAATAATTCGGCCTTAGTATGCATTAGACGAGTGTAAGTCGAACATCTTTCTCATTTGAGGAAATGATAAGTTTATTTGGAAACTTCTAATAAAAATTAGAAAACAAAAAAAAAACAAACAATGATCTGCGTCATGTCACAAAAAAAATAGAAGGACGGTTTAAGTAATCAACAAGAATAAAATTAAATATTTACTGTAGATAAAGGGCCAACTTATAAATTCACCAAACTACTTTAAATTTTCTGCCTCTGCGCCTTATAACCGATTCCCCTCAATTTAACCACAATAAAGTCTTAAAGTCTTGGCCTGTTCGCTTTTGAATTGAGTTGTACGTTTTTCATTCGCAATCAGCTCTCAAAGAAGCTGCTCTGCAAATCCTTGAATTGAAATCCACAGCCGAGGATTGTCGATATACAGAAGCATGAAATAAATCGGTCAAGGCAAGAAGAGTAATGGAAACGTATCAATACCAGAAATATTCGAGAGCAAGTAGAAAAATGATGAGCAAGCATAAATTGCGAACAAAAGCAAAATGTTAAATGAAACTTTACATAGTAACACACATATACACATACAAATTTACGTAAATACATGCGAACATTGGTAAATATGTTAGTGCGAAATGTAGAATAAGAAGCTGCAGATGGAAAATGTCATCTGAACAATCAGCAACGGCAATGTGAGAAATGAAAAGAAGGGGCGGCGGGAGCGGCGTCGGCAAAATAAGTGTCAGATTTAAATAGATGAATGCAAGCGGAGAAATGGGGTATTGTTAGTGAATCTGAAGTGAAGGGTTGGGTGGCTGCACCGCCTCAAAACCAGTTCAGACCGCTTGTAAGCGTATGGGTTTTATTGCAAATGAGTGTGAAAAGCGGGAGTGGGAAGCGATCAGAGGCAGAAGAATAATTGCAATCGATTATTTGCAAGCATCGCTTTTCAACTTGCTATGCGTAAAACTGAGAATTACGCTTGTGGAGGTTTTATAAGCAGCACGTTCTCTTTAATGAATTTCACACATACTTACATACATACATTCAGATACACAATGGCTTCATTTACAAACTTACGTACAAATGTATGCTGGCAGATTACTTTTATGACTTGGGCTGGTAGTTTTGCGGTCTTTGAACAACGAAAATTTCCTAGCAATTTTCTTACTTTGTTGGTTATCAGGAATGCAGATTTCAGTGCACTCGTCCTATTGGTTTAAAATTCTAAGGCTATGCATATTGAAAATCGCTTTAAATCAAGGGTAAAATAATGCATGCAAGAAAAAGTAAAAGTAATAAAGTTCAAAATCTTCGTTTCAAAGCAGAGGACATACAATATTTTCTTACAAAACATTACAGAGCTTGCCGTCTGAAAGTTTGATGAAAATTTCTAAGTTTATCAAAAGAAAATGTTAAGGCTTAAATTGGGTTAGGCAATCGGAAAGAAATTTGACATATTTTAAATTTAGTGGAAGTGCCACAGGAAATAAATATATGTATAAAGGACATATTTCATTGGAGGAACTTTTATTAGAGGGCCATTTCTCTGCTTTTTTAAATAGAGAAATTTCACACGCACCGTACATTTTTTCTTATTGGCAGGATAAGGCTATCCTCAAAGCTGATTAAAGTAGATTTTCCAATTTTTTCCCCTTCCAAATTATAGGTTCCCCCATGGTCTTCAAAGGCGTTTGTCATACTTTCGTTTAAATTCTTCAGTAAAAAATATCCCGCAGTAAAATTCCGGCGAAATGTCAGCTCACCAATCACCTGATAGCATTTTTGTCAATATTCAAAAGTGTAAAATTGAAAACTTAAGAAAACTGATAACAAAGTGTTAGCCTGACACAGTGACCAAGTTGAATTAGTCTTATTTTATCATTATTAACTCCCAAACCATCAAAAATGCTAAAATTCAATTTTGTGATTTACCATTATTCCAAACATCTGTTTTTGATCGGCTATTGCTCTTGCTGGCAAACATTTTTCCGGTATAAACTAGCAATTTGTCGTCAAAATGCAAGTGTTTTGCGTATGGGAACGCTGATAGTTGTTTAAAACTGTCAATAACAGTGTTGCATGGTAAGTTTCTGCAAGAGAATTTCAAAAAGTCACTGATTATAGCTCGATAAAAGAAGTACAGTCACAATCGAACCAGGCACAGAAAATAAATGTTATGGATTCAAATTTGTATCTTAAAATATATTGTGAAGGATGCGCCGAAAAAAAAATAAAATAACACTGGATCACAAATTTTAATTTGGTTTGGTTTCTCCAGAGGCCACTATCCAATTTGTATGTAGAATCGCTCGCTCATGAACCAAAAAGACAAGATCACGACAGCAGAAGAGTGGCCCGTTANTGTTTCTCCAATTTGTATGTAGAATCGCTCGCTGATTCCGAGAATCGAGTTAATTTTTTTTTTATGGATACGTTTTTGAGATATTTTCAATTTACCGTTATTCAGCTTAAAAAAAGAGTGGTTCCACTTAACCACGTATATCTTACGAGCCGATTAAATAGTCAAAATACGAGATACGGCAGATGAAAGCAAATAAAATTCTCCATAAACTGTATACATCTATATCATTTTTCGATAGCCTTGATAGTTTCTGAGAAATTAATTAATCATTCCAGATTTTTTGTTTTTTTGATGAAATATTTGAAAAATTCAAACTTTAACAGGGAATAAATTCAAAAAAATAACAGTTTCTGCGTAAAGGTTTTGCACATACTGTTTGCTGTTCCTTTAGCAAAAATAAGCTACCAACGAAGAAAATCGATGGATAAATAAGAAAGCAATGATTGGTCAAACGAAAATGCGGAATAATTTTTTGTATGAAACATGAGCAGAAAAGAGTGTTACTCNGCTCGCTGATTCCGAGAATCGAGTTAATTTTTTTTTTTTATGGATACGTTTTTGAGATATTTTCAATTTACCGTTATTCAGCTTAAAAAAAGAGTGGTTCCACTTAACCACGTATATCTTACGAGCCGATTAAATAGTCAAAATACGAGATACGGCAGATGAAAGCAAATAAAATTCTCCATAAACTGTATACATCTATATCATTTTTCGATAGCCTTGATAGTTTCTGAGAAATTAATTAATCATTCCAGATTTTTTGTTTTTTTGATGAAATATTTGAAAAATTCAAACTTTAACAGGGAATAAATTCAAAAAAATAACAGTTTCTGCGTAAAGGTTTTGCACATACTGTTTGCTGTTCCTTTAGCAAAAATAAGCTACCAACGAAGAAAATCGATGGATAAATAAGAAAGCAATGATTGGTCAAACGAAAATGCGGAATAATTTTTTGTATGAAACATGAGCAGAAAAGAGTGTTACTCATACGCCACGTACACCTGAGTAGGTAGAGTATTTGCATCGAAAGCAAGGGGTGTCAGAAATGATTAATGAATTTATCATAAACTGTCGGGGCTATCGAAAAGCTATGTACATATATGCGGTTTATGGAGAATTTTATTAGTTTTTATTTGGCGTGTCTCTTATTACGATTATTCAATTGGTGCGTAAGATATATGTGATTAATTGAAACCACTTTTTTGTTTAAGCTGAACAACGGTAAGTTGCAAATATCTCGAAAAGTTATGCANTTCAAACTTTAACAGGGAAAAAATTAAAAAAAATAACAGTTTCTGCGTAAATGTTTTGCACATACTGTTTGCTGTTCCTTTAGCAAAAATAAGCTACCAACGAAGAAAATCGATGGATAAATAAGAAAGCAATGATTGGTCAAACGAAAATGCGGAATAATTTTTTGTATGAAACATGAGCAGAAAAGAGTGTTACTCATACGCCACGTACACCTGAGTAGGTAGAGTATTTGCATCGAAAGCAAGGGGTGTCAGAAATGATTAATGAATTTATCATAAACTGTCGGGGCTATCGAAAAGCTATGTACATATATGCGGTTTATGGAGAATTTTATTAGTTTTTATTTGGCGTGTCTCTTATTACGATTATTCAATTGGTGCGTAAGATATATGTGATTAATTGAAACCACTTTTTTGTTTAAGCTGAACAACGGTAAGTTGCAAATATCTCGAAAAGTTATGCATAGAAAACAAAAATGTCTAGATTTGCGGAATCACCGAGCAATTCTACATACAACGTGTTTGCTGTAAACCAGTGTAATTAATTAATTTCTCAGCAACTGTCAGTGCTATCGAAAAGTAATGTATAAACGGTTTATGGAAAATTTTTTTAGTTTTCATTTGCCATATCCCGTATTAAGATTCTTCAATTTCTTCGTATATAAACGTGAAAAAGTTGAGCCCCTTTTTTGCTGCATAACTGTAAATTGCAAAAACTTATCAATAGAAAGGGAAATTAACTCGATTTTCGGAATCAGTGAGCAATTCTACATAGGCATAGGATAGTGGCATCCAGTGTGCAACCATTTCAAGTAAAAACGATTTTCTTGCTGCATAATTTATAACTGTTATGGTCCTTGATTCGCACAGATTACTGTTCAGCGGCGAATGTTAAATTAGAGAAGTTGTAAGATATGACTCACGTATGATAAATTTTGCATACCTGAAAATGATCCTACTTAACGATGATCAATCAGCGACCTTCAACAATCGGAGTGCAAAATACTTGATTGAACTTAATTATGCGAGCGATTCCTTTGCCCTAGATTCGAGATGGCGGTTTTGCAAACATGTGGGCAGAGGGAAATTATCTGTGTGTACTATTTATCGCCTGAACTTATAATTGTCGGATCGTTACACAAAATCGTGAAGAAAGCGCAACATTTCCGTTGGAAAACTCATTTAGTAAACAATGAGCTGACTGACTTCCTCTGCATGGATATTCGTAAATGTAGAGTGACGCGGAACATTGTAAAGACAAAGCTTGATAATCATTTGAAATGTTTCCAATGGAATTCACGCCTTATCGATGGCATTATTATGGTATTAGCTCTGAGCTCCAGCGTAAATACCTCCAACACCTGTTCAAATGGGACGAATAAAACTGACAATGTATCGATGAAATATATGGCGACTAGTTGGGATGGGTCTGAGGTAGTAAAGAAAGAAAATCGAAGGAACCATATACTAATAACAATAATAATAAATAGGTGCCCTGAGCACAAAGCCCTCGATGGGAGTATATCGGATTATTTAACTAACAAAGCTTTATAATAATAATAATATTTGTATTGTGGCTCACACTTTCGCTTGGTGGGCGTCCTTATGTTATAACGCAAATGGAGCGACCTATAAATATGTTCCGCCTCCGAACGGTAAATTAATTTTATGAGAAGCATTTGCAAGGCAGAAATACACTCGGAGGCCTCCCAAGAGGTGGCGGCTGTTAGAAAATCGTTTCCCAATCCAAATGTTGCACGGACCGGGGATCGAACCCAGGTCATACGGAGTCGTATTACGCACCTCTAACTACTTAGACAAGCTTTAGGCTTGTGAAATATAGTACTCCAGAATGCCACCGAAAAGGGTGCATAGTCTGCTGGTGCGGTGAGCTGAAATCTTCCTGGATAAAATGCATTGCCCAGCGGCAAAAGCTATAAGGAAAACTGTTTGTGAATAAAATGTGCCCGAGTTATGAAAGTATTTATATAATTTCTGTCCTTTTAAAAATTATAACATTACGTAATAGAAGATTCGGTCGTAATATATGATGCTGTCTTATTTTTTGAGATAACTCTAATCTGGGTCCACCAGCAGAGATTCTCCTTCGAAGTTTTATTTACCTAGCATAAGGCGATAAAATCTTTAATGTAAATAGTAGACATACAAATTTAAATAAGAATATCGAGCATCAGCATAGTCGCATGAACGTACATTTGTATGTGTGTGTATACTCTTCTACCAAGGCGTTTAAGGAAATCTAGTTTGTGGTTTCTTTTGCCACCACAATTACTCCAATTCTAGGTATCCATTTACCATTTTATTATCATCGCCGTTAGTGGAACAGTTTTTTACACAATCGCAATATAATTCACTGCCATTCACTTTACCATCCTCTACCTACATTACAAGGATTTTACGCTGTTTAGTTTGTGCTTTTAGGTTTAGAGATTGCATTTAGCATATTTTTTCCATCTTCGGCTTGCTGCAATCTTTCTTTTCTGATTTTCATAATTTCGCTAGTTGAAAGCAACGTTTATTACGCCAGAGGTGTGCTACGTTGCTGACAAGGGCACCAGGGAACGAGTGCGAACCCACTTAAAATACCAATAATTGTAGTAGAGGAAAGTTAAATGACGGCGCCAAGCAAAATGAATGAAAGAGAAATTTGAACGAAAGAGGAAGAGCAAAATGCACAAGTCAGTTTATGCGTTGAAGGCAAGAAACTGGCGGTTGCAAAATGAGACCGCGGTCGTCGAAAGCTCATCNAAATGAAAGAGAAATTTGAACGAAAGAGGAAGAGCAAAATGCACAAGTCAGTTTATGCGTTGAAAGCAAGAAACTGGCGGTTGCAAAATGAGACCGCGGTCGTCGAAAGCTCATCATAGCCACATTTAAATTGGTTAAGACTGGAGAGTGGTCGAAATTATTAACGGAGAGGGAAAGATTTGAAGTACTCTCGTGTACATTCATACATACATACATACATACATACATATAAATTTAAATATATTGCAATTACATTTGCAATCAGTTAATACAAATAATGCAAGAGAATGCCTGAAAGCGTGCGAAAACAGCGGAAAAGCTTACTATAGTTTTCTTCAATGATTGCTCTCTCTTACTGGCGTTCTTCACGTTTATCGTGGTCATAAGAAAATATGCCACTTGCGATATGAGTATGAATGTATATGCGTATATGAAGTAATCACTGTGAAAACAACAATAAAGGAACAAATTACAGCTATAAGTAGTACGCCGACAACGCATCGCTTGGGTGGTTCTTGTAAATATTTTGAAAATTGTGCAGGCGTTCCTTAAGTGGTTGGCAATAACAAGGAAATCCCAGCAGCTATGAAAGGGAGTGGAAATTGTGTACTTAAAAATAAACTTAAAAGGAGAATCGGAAACACAGCACACAGAGCACGTTCGGAGAAGCAGCTACAATGTGAAAGTCGGTAGGAAGCAAAAGGCGAAGGAACTTACTGATTACTGTAGTATAAATATGTACCTTCACATACATATTTGCGAACTTTAAGGAATCAACTCATTACAACAAGAAGTTTGTTTATTAACTTTTTATAACTTTTACGAAAAATTTGTATGGTAAAGTGAAAAAAAAAATTCAGTTAGAGCTAATATATGTATTTGACATACTTGTACCGCGTACGCCTTTCTGTGACTTGGACGGACTAAGATATGAGTAAGTGCATCGCTACTGCAACTGAGAGCTGCCGGAATCAGTGTTGACTCTTTCTTATGGTCGTAGTAAATATTTTAATAATTTTTTTCAACCAGAGTAATACTCCTCACCGTGAAAAACACCGTGTTAAAATCGAAAATTTGCTTTTTTCCAGATATTATATTGAAAATTGGGTCCAAAAGCTGGAGCTTAGTTTAGTTTCGATTATGAATATACCCTATTGTCCCTATTAAATGCTAAGAATATTTTGGCGCTTACACTCTCGCAATTGTTGGTCAAGCTTGTCCTACAATTTGTGGTACGCATCCTGATGTTATAAATAGTGTTTTACAAAAAAAAATCCCTAAGTATCTGAGAGGTCATTGTATATACCGATTTTGAGTAGATCAGCTTAAATAGTTACTAATTTCTCGCAGTTTTCGTATTTCTGTAAATTACCGTTATATGAGAGGTGGGCATGGTTCTTGTCTGATTAAAAAAATGTCATAGGGTTTCTTAGTGAGGCTTTAAGCAATGTTCACACAGAGTTAGTTGGGGATTGGTGAAGCGACTACAGCGATACAGCATTTCATCGTAAGTGGGAGGTGCCATGCCCATTCTCAAAAAAATTCCTAACTTTATTATTTTGTGTCGAAATTCTACTGCGCGTACCAACTTTCAACAATTTGGATCCAGTATTTACGGAAATATCGTAGTTTTTGCATATTTCGAAAATACCGTTATATGGGAGGTGGGCGTGGTTATTGTCCAATGTTGCCCCCTTTTCAATCCCAACCTACATTGGATAAAGAGAAACTTACTTATCAAATCTCGTGAACATATCTCAATTTTATCTCGAGTTATCGTGTACGCGGAGAGACAGACGTCCAGACTGACATTCGATTCGATTCGTTTTGGCTGTTACAAACAACCGTTATACGAACAAAGTTATAATACCCTTGTGCACAGGTGCGCTGGGGTATAAAAAGTAGACAACTTCGTTTATTATTGAAAACCAGAATTGACATCAATAATAATGTCAGCCTTGAAATCCAACGGAGAATTACTCTTGCCAACTAGTACTACTTTGGGCTGAGCAGGCAATTGAGAAGTAAAGTCCTCTCTCGTCGTACAAAGATCACACTCTATAAGTCACTCATCATGCCTGTGCTGGTATATGACGTGGAGGAATGGACAATGAAAACATCTGATGAACCGCTGGCTTAGCCATGTCGTTCAAATGTACGGAAAAAACACTCCCGGTCTGAAAGTATTCAATGCGTGCCGTGATGTTGGTAACAGAAGAAGGCGAAGGCCTCATCTGCGTTGGAAAGAGCCGGTGGAGAAGGACTGGGCTTCACTAGCATTTCCAATTGGCGTCAGTTGGCATAGAAGAGAAATGACTGGCGTGCCCTTTTGGACTCGGCCAAAATCTCTGAGGCGGTTACAGCACCAATAAAGAATAAGAGGAGCGTGACGTCTCCATATCTCAGCTCCCAACCAGCCGCTGGATTGCTTGCCGACGCGACAGACCGCTTTCTGCTGGGCGGACCTTTAGTAGTACCCTTATTGATTTCTTTGTTCATAAATGCGGCGACCACGTTCTTTCCTGCCAAATAAATAACTTTGCAAAATTACCCGGCCAACAAAAAATTTTAATAAGCGTTTATTAAATAATTGGTTTAAATAAAATATTCGCGGATGAATTTAGTTGCACTAGTTTGCTGGAAATTCCATGTAAAGCTAAATTCTTTCCCATCTGAACTTTCTATTTCGGAAGAATCGCATTCGTCATCCTCTGCTAACACCAACGCGTACTGCACTGAATGATTTTAAAAAGTGTTTTTTTTTCAAAAATTATTAGAAATTACCAAGCCAACGATGCCTGCGTATTTTCACTGAACGTATTGGTTCCCAAATAAACCCCCTCTAGTCCTCTAGTTTTTCGACAATATTACTGTTGACAGTGATGTGAGTGCACTGACTAGTATTTGCCCGATTACCGGATATATTATTTCTTGTCCTCAATCACCTACGCAAAGGTATGATTATGATTTTTGTGCATTCCAGCTGGCATACTTAATGTTTCCGAGGTCATCAACTGGTTGTGAAGATCTCATCCGACGTTTATTGTTTTACCGAGTTGAGCTGGCGAGTTCCAAACGAATAATACGACCATATCCTGGGATAAATATAACTTCTGTCATTTTTCTGATGTTTCTGTGATGAAGGAATATTTGCAAAATACTTATTTCAATTTCGTAGGAAAATTGCAAACTTTTTGACATATTTTTTGGAACTTATAGTTTGGCCAAAGATTACTGAATAAATAAAAACTCTTAAACTTGGTGCGCAAATTCCGGTCGATTGTTTAAGAATTTTTATACCCGAGTGCTTGTGCACAAGGGGATTATAACTTTGTTGACATAACGGTTGTTTTTAGCAGGCAAAACGAATCGCGATAGATATAGAAAAATTTATACAGAAATGATCAGTATAAAAAGAAATCGATCTAGCGGTGACTGTCCGTCCGTCTGTAATCCTGGGCGCACAATAACTCGACTAAAAATTGAGATGTTTTATCGAAACTTGGTATGTGTACTTCTTTTCAGCGTAAGATGGATGGTATTGAAATTGGGGAAAATCAGACAATAACCACGCCTACCTCCCATATTACGGTAGTTTTCGGAAATACGAAAGCTTCGATATTTTAGTAACTACTGAAATTATTCACTCAAAATTGATATATACATACAATAATTTTTAGACGAAAAATAAGAATATTATAAATTTTTGGAAAATAGGCGTAGCCACGCTCACTTATGATCTCATGTATATACCTGGTAGGTTAGGTTAGGTTTGAGTGGCTGCCCCGCGCAGAGCGTGGAGCACATGTGGACTAGAAAAGCCCGTTGCGATACCACTGGCCGAATCCATTTGTTTCTTTCCCTACCTTAGTGATTGAACCAACAAGTGCGTTTTACATAGCACAAAACGTCCAGAACGTTTGCCGAGTTGTAATCGGCTAAAAAGTCTAGAAAGTACTTGTTGAAAAAATGGTTGCGCATGTTGGCCAGGGCGGGACAATGGCAGAGATAGTGTTCGATGGTCTCCACCTCCTCCTCGTTTCTGCAACTGCGACAGAAATCGTTGGTGGGGTATCCTAACCTTTTTCCGTGTGTGCCCATCAGGCAGTGTCCGGTGATTACCCCGACTACTAATCTGAGAGAGGAGCGGTGCAGCCGGGTGAGAGCTATGGATCGCTTTACATCAATCTTTGGCCAAATTTGCCTGGTAGTATGGCAGGTAGTTTCCACAGCCCACCTTATATTTACCTCCTCAACGAGTTTCGTCTTTAGTCAGTGTTTACAGGAGGTTAGATGGATGCCCGCATTCCGAGAGGAATTGACTATAGATATTTCCGTCCCCCTCCTTGCCAGCTCGCCGGCTAGGCAGTTGCCAGGGATGTCGCTATGTCCAGGGACCCATACAATAGTCAAGGAGCATTTTGATGCCAGCAGGTTGAGAGTCTTCTGCATTCTATGGCTACTTTGGCTAATTGAGAAATTTGATAGCAGCCTGGCTGTCAGAACAGATCCGTCCGTCCTGGAGGGGCGGAGGTTATAAGCTACCGAGCCGCCTTCCTTATGGCATTTAATTCTGCTTGAAAAACGCTACAATGGTCCGGTAACCGAAAACTGAGATTTAGCTGGTAGGCATCAGAGTTCAGTTCACAAACCTTGTTTCTAACGATCCGCTCGAGGCGTTGCCGACCTCCTCCCCTTGTTGGTCCGTCTTCCGGTGGATTTTTACCGTGATGGAGTAAAAGGTGTATCTTAGTACCCCACCACAACCCTCGAGGACTGGGATGGAAGCATCGTTGATGACAAAGCCAACAAAACGCTGCTTCCCCTTGGTCTCGCCAACTTGGACTACCCTCCAATCAATTGTGGGCAGTCCTTCGTTGCCCAGTTGGATAAAGTCCAGAATCTCCTCCGGCTTTGATGGTTCAGCTGAAACCCAGGCCCAGACTCGCGGCCTGTTAGAGATTTAATCTCTATGAACAGCAACTAAGTCTGCCCCGGGCCACAGCTGTCCAACCGTGGAGATCGCTTCATCTGCACATGCCACCAGCTTTACCCGCCCCTGATGCCACCCAGCATCACGGTCGACTGTGCAGGGCCGGGATACCTCTGGAATATCCCCTTATACACCCTGCATAGACCCATCAGTACGGACTTCTAATTGTACGCGCTAATTTGGCCGTGCTCTTTTGCGGCCCCGCCGAATGGCTTCGTGGTGGACACGGCCATGGACGGACGGTTAGAGGGAGAGGAAGTCCTATGCCTTTTGGATCCACTCGCGGTGTCGTCCAGAGATCGTTGTCTCTTTTGGCCTAGGTCCTTCTCTGGGTTCGCCTTAGTGGATGGTTTCTCCTTACCGCCCTTCCCCGCTTATCACTGGCGGCGAAGACTTCCATTGCCCACTTGAGGGAGGCCTTTTGCTCCTCGGTCAGCTGGTCGNAAAAGAGAAACATCGGAAAATATCGATGTATCGATAGTTTTGGGGCGATTTTTTTCGGCATCGATGTTAGTGTTTACGATACATCGAAATATCGATGTATCGATGTTGGCTTTGAAAATTTGCATCCCTACTCGTGCGCCGATCCAGGTCGTTTACCACGGTTGTTGGAGTTTTACTCACAGGAGTAGTCCTCAGCTTGTCCGTGGAGGACATGGGCTCGGCTACCATCCCCTGCGATTTGCTTGTGCCCGGGATGGGCATAGGGAGAGGGGCCGTCCACAGCTTTCCCACCGGCCTCAACTTCCCCCAGAGGGATATAGTTCTGCCGGTATCGCTGGAAGTATGCTTCCCTCTGGGGGGATTCTGCGGAGGACCGAATCTGTTTGGGCCGTGTAGGCCCTGTCTTCGACGCCGTCGATGCCTTTCCCGAGATGGTGCGTTTGTTGGACTTAACTTCGCCATGTTCAGCGGCGGCACTACCCATGCAGGGTTCCGTGGCTTTTTTAGTTGTGTTCATATCATCTGGTTCTTTGGCCGCCTACTAAGCAGCAGCCTTTCGGCGGCCGGAAAAAGGGAAAGGGGCAAAACCGGTCCACCACGGCAGAGCCCTATGCCGCAGCAAGTCCACCGTTACTCCCGGAGGCAGATAGGTATCCGGGAGGCACCGTTAGAATATAGTCGGAAATCCCCCAGACTGCAAACCGTCCAATGAGCACGGTGACGCATGACACCCTGGATTAGGGGGCGTTTTTTACCTACCGACAGGTACCCCCTGGAAATGGTCTCAGTATGCCCACCCCAGCCTCCCTAAAGCAAGCCCATCCGGCCCGCCACTGGACGCGGAAGGAGAGCTTATACCTCGGCCTTAGCTAGCAAGCCCATCCCACCGCAGCAGTTCAAGCAGCTATACCGAAGCTAATTTATTCAAAATCATAAGCGTCTTTTGAGCTAAAGGGTTATTGTAAACACACAAAGCTATTATAGCACAAAAGACGCTTATGATACAATTTTGGGAAATGGGTGTCGCACCGTTCACTTATGACCACATATATGTATCTCGGTAACCGTTCTACTAGAATTTCGTCCACTTTTTATAAAACGGTACATTTAAGAAATGCTTGAAACATTGATATATCAAATTTTAAGGACGGTAATTTATACAAAATTGATACTAACAGCAATCCCTTGAAAAGAGGTAACATTATTATGGAATTTTGGAAAATGGGCGTGATACCGGCCACATATTACTTTACAACAGAGACCCAGAATAATAATTATTTCGTGGTGGAGTTTTAAAAAAGTCATCAACATTTTCGTAAGAATTATAAAAGTCTTGTGATAATAATTATGTGTGAGACAAATTTTTTAAGTCATCGATAACTACTATTTTAAGACTGATATAATAGATGTCTTTTCATAATAATTATCAGCGATATAAATACTTTTAAGTCTTCAAAGACTTTTATTTTGAGACTTATATTATAAAAGTCTTTTCATAATAATTATCATTGAGATAAATATTTTTAAATCTTCAAAGACTCTTATTTTGAGGCTTATATTATAAAAGTCTTTTGATAATAATTATGAGTGCGAAAAAATTTTGTATATAGTCCCGAACGGGTCCCAAACCAAGCCCAAAATGGTCCCCAACTGCTCCCCAACTAGCCCCGAACTGGACCCCATCTAGCTCCGAACTGGTCTCCAACTAATCCTGAAATGCTCCTGAAAAAGTCCCGTCTTCTAAGACTTAAAAAATTTGTTCGCGCTCATAATTATTATTTATAAAAAGACTTTTATAATATAAGTCTTAAAATAAAAGTCTTTGAAGACTTAAAAGTATTTATCTCAATGATTATTATTATAAAAAACTTTTATAATATAAGTCTTAAAATAAAAGTCTTTGAAGACTTAAAAGTATTTATCTCAATGATTATTATTATAAAAAACTTATATAATATAAGTTTTAAAATAGAAGTCTTTGAAGAATTAAAAATATTTGTTTCTCTGATAACTATTATGAAAGGACTTTTATAATATAAGTCCTTGAATAATAATTATAGATGACTCGAAAAATATTTATCTTAATATAATGACTATTGATTGAGTTTTATTCTTCTCTCTTATAGTTATGTCTCTGCTTTATAAGTTTATCGAAGATGTTTGAAATAGGGATAGTTTTCGAAAAGGTGAAAAAAAACTATATATTTAGTAATTGCCTCGGGTATCTAATGTTCGGTTCCGCCCAAACTTAAACTTTTTTATTTCTTATTATTTATATTCTACACTCATAAATTAACATTTGACAAAAATCCATAGCTCATTTAAGGGATAGTGTTGGGAATAAAGGACAACAGACACGTAAAATAAGGGACTGTCCTTTAAAATAAAGGACGACAATCCGTCCATATTCATAGGTTGCGAAAGAACAATTTTCCATGCGAACCATTTATAATTTTGTGTACGTGTGTACGTATGTATTTGCTATAAGCGAATGCGATTTTTAAACACTCTCCGTCGTTTAAAATATCCTTATATACTTCCTAAACATATTGGATGCAAATTCTGTACAAAAGCTTGGCGATCATAGTTTAGTTCGTAAAGATTTCAGTTTTTGTCTCGATATGTATGTATATCAACGCATTGTGTGAACGTGTTTCCAAACTAAAGAGATATAAAATAGTTAATGAAATATTTAAAACTCTATTGCGATATATGTTATACTTTCCAAATTATTTCAAAAGAATACATCAATACTAGAGTAAGAATGGTATTTTGTAAGGGAACATTTTATGTAGATTAACTTAAATCTGCCTAGATGTCTTGATAGTTAAACTGTTCTGGACAGATATGCTTTAAATTACCTACACATACGCATGCTGGGCAGCATATCCGTTTCCGTTGAATGTCCAGCAGCGCTCTATACTATTAGCAGTCATTCAATTGTTGGCTAACCCACCATAATAGGCATACTAATTAATTGTACCGCTGTGTAGGCTTAGTAAAATACAAATACTTCGCCCCAAACCTAGGAAACCTAAGTGCACCTACTTTTACACATACGTACATATGTTCTTATGTGTGACATTACATGTATATATAGTGCAACCTGAGAGCCTTGCGGCAATGAAATTCTGTGAACTATCAATTATCTACGTTTAATGCCGGATTGACGACTAAGGTGTCTACGTAGTCGTCCCAGCAGTTATACGGGCGTGTAAGCAGCGCTAAAGGACAATTACATACCTTCAAATACATCAGTACCTACGCGGTGGTTCAAGTGGGTCAGATTGACAAGATACTAAGCGGAAAGGTAAGAAAGCGGAAGGCATTACCCAGGGCATATATTCCTACGCTGCATGTGCATTTGGCATCAATCATTAATTACCATGGATAGCTTTGCGGGTCTAACACAATTCGTATATATTGCCTCGCGCCTTGGCATACGCAATAATGAACACTGCAAATATAAGCTTAGCTAGTCAAGTGTTTTGAGTTGCATTATTTAAATAGAATTCAATTAAACAAGTTCTGTTTAGGTGCAAATAACAAAAAACAACTCATGATTCAGCTTAAGTTGTAGATTTATTGTCCGGAGCAATTATTGTGAAGGTTTGGTATCTCGACTCATTACATAATCAAATTTACAATTAGTTATTTAAAGGGATAAATACTGGGTTTTCAAGTAAAAGTCAGCTATTTCTCTGCCCATAAATGTATTTGTGTTTTTTTTT
>NW_016163318.1:6285-12810 GCF_001687245.7 Rhagoletis zephyria | reverse complement strand
GCGAAACGTAGGGCAAAGCAGTGAAGAAAAAACATTGTTTTTACTTGCACTAATCACCAACTAGGCCAAAGAAGCTCATCAAAATTAATAAAAAGAGTGATGTTATGTGACAAAAATGGAAGTTGATTTTTTCTTTTCCTAAAAAAAAAACGCCAAACTCTGCGAATTGTGGATGGCGCTTTTCACGAAACTTGCTTTAATATGATTTCTAGTTGTATATGCTTTTTATTTTGATGTCAGCGCCAATTCGGGGTAAATTTTATAGAAATCTAGGATTTATTACGTTTCAACTTTATACTCCAAATTTGAACTAAATCCGACCAGGGGTTTTCAAAATATCTCGACCCTGGCACTATCTAGCAAGACCATTTTTCGCAAAAGTTTTTCTGCTTACATAATCTGTATATGTTTTAAAAAGCAAACGAATTGGCCCATAAATGCGTTAGATATATGACTTTTACTTATTTTTTTCGCGATAGACCTTCCATTGGGAACACCCATTAGTATATTTAGAATTGTCTTCTCCTCTCTCAACGCACAACCTTTATGGTTGAGGTGGAATGGAAAGTTTTTATATATATACGTAAACTTCACTCATATGTATTTACAAATGAACTGATATATGTATGTATGTATGCATGCTGCAAAATTTGCATTCAAAGGTAATCAGCTAAAAAATATATATATATAATTGGTTTAATAATGCCTAAATTTTCGTTTTAGCTTTAAATGTGCATTAGAGGGCTACATGAATTCATTCAAAACGGCTTTTGAATTATTCATATACAAAACGAATGNCTTTTAGCTTTAAATGTGCATTAGAGGGCTACATGAATGCATTCAAAACGGCTTTTGAATTATTCATATACAAAACGAATGAATGATTTTGGCTTCAAATTTTTTTGAATTTGAGTGAATAGCTGTTCTGATATTTGTGTCGACATCACAATATTCAAACAAAGTGAAAATAAATTGAATCGAAATAAATGACAATTTTGTGTATGAATATCCAAAAACATTTTTTCTATGCACATATGTACAAATATACAATGTATGTATGTATGTATTGCTGCGCTTCTATTACATACGAAAAAACTTGTTTGTAGAAATAAACTTTTACCGAACTGAGTTTGAATGATTTGAATGTTTTCCATTCATTCATTCACATTCTTTCATTTGAAGGTAGAAAATATAAAACAAAATGTATATTCATAACTTACAATATTCCAAACGCTGAGTGTTTTGTATGTGAAGTAAAATATTCAAATCTACTGTACTCTGTCTGGCTAGAAGTTCGAATGAATTCATGCAGCCCTCTAATGTGCATGTATGTATCACTGTGTATGATCTATGAATGTGTTCGTATAAACGAGTTTTTATTAGAGTTCAACCGAAGGTAGATTTTGCGGTGGAAGCCAGCAGAACCGTACGGTCGGTTTTGATCTAACTGTCAGTCGATTACCGAAGCCGATTTTTAAAAGGAAAAGCGTGATCTATACTTACGTTTAAAGCATAAATAAGTGGCATAATACATGGAAAGGTGTTGTCACTTCTTCACTAACAAAATTCACGTTTTCTTAAAACAATGGTAGAAATAATTAATTTTCTTTGAATGGTCATTGATATAGAGCAAATGTTTGCATATAAGAAGGCTATGGATATGTAACAAATCATTAAGTAAATAGTCAAAATTTAACAACCAAGTAAATTGGTTCTGCGATCGTTGGTGGGTGGAGCAGAAAGGCATTTTTGAACAACAGGTGCTAATATTCAAGTTTTGAAAAACATCGGCATCTCAAGGAAGGAACTACCCTTTTAAATATTAGTTAATTTTTATTTCAAATTCCGCAGCTCTCTGCGGTACACTACATTTAAATTATAAAGGGTATAAAGGGCTGTTTCCAGCTCTCCAGAACAACGTAAAATTCATATAAAATGACGCGCAAAGAATGAAAAAGTAATTTTCTTCTTTAAAAATTTCTTAAATCAGTTTGTAGTGGTTGTGCTTGTTTATCAAATCAGTTTATACGCACATTGAGAATCAGTACAAAGCAGAATTAAAAGAAACACATCATTTTGACAAAAGGTACAAATCCGGTAACACCACCTTGTATAGAATCTCCCTTGGCAACAAAAATAATGAAAAATATTTCTTGTGATTTTTCTTGAGAGCTTCAAACAGCCCTCAATACATGATCAAAAAAGTAATAAAATAAAAATCAAGCAAAACTGTTCGGCTTCGGCCAAAACTCCGGTCGTTCTTTTGACGAAGCTGAACATTTCGCCGAATATATAGGTATTGCCGATTAATCTGCAACCCGAAGCCGAAGTCCAAGGCGAACGTTCGGTCTGACTACAGGTTTTACACATATTCACAGCCGGCATGTGAACTTCAATTTTATTCCCCAGTTTTCTAGTGTAATTTTGAATATTTCATGATTCAAGTAGTGCCTCGAACCACAATAAAATGTTGGTGGGACTTTTAATTGTTCGCCTGGGTATTTTGCAAAGGTGAAAGGACACAACTTTCGTTTATTGTATTTATTTGTACTGGTCAAGGTGTGTTTGTATGCACACGTAAACTTAATTTGAGTTTACAATATTATTATGCGCATTTTGAATTTGTAGAATTTATTTTTTACGGAAATTTAAAAGTTGCCCCTGGACAGCGCTGTCCTGGTTAGATGTGGAATTAGTGCGGTCATAAATTTATATGTATATGTAGATATTTAGATATATATATGTACATACATACATGGTTACATATGCATGTACTCAAATACAGCTGCATGTGTTCAAGTGAAAAACTTTGTAGATTCAACTGGCTAGTGTCAGTAAATGTACAAAAATCATATCTACAAATTCATACCTATAAACGCTTTTACAAGCTTATTCATTTAAATAAATACATACATACATATGTATGTTACCCACACACGTAGTTCCATATTGTTTCAGACTTAAACTGCCTTNTATATGTTACCCACACACGTAGTTCCATATTGTTTCAGACTTAAACTGCCTTTACATGAGGCGATTTTTTGACAGGCGATAATCGCCTGCAAAAGTTGACTTCCAGTCTACTTTGAGGCAAGCGATTTTGGAATCACCATTTACACGAGCAATTTTTCTGGAGCAATGTAATAAATCGCCTAGAAAATCGCCTCATGTAAATGCAGCTTTAGTGCAGTATATTTTTCCATGCATGAGCATATACTCGTGAATATGTACATATGTCTGTTTTGAGAGTGCTGGCACACTTAATTACTTTATTACAACGAACTTCCCAACATCCGCTTTTGTATGAATTTTTGACCTCACTAAATCCCGCTGTATAATTTGAACTTTGGCTAAGTGTGTTTTTACGCTTTTATTTTAATAATATTTCCACATTCACGGATTTAAACTGGACGCTAGCAGTACACTGGCCTGCGGCCGGATTTAAATGTGGTATTGGTGTGTAGCATAGATTCGGTTACATGTATTTGAATAGTATAAGAATTTATTGGCCTCATTCTCAAAATACTGCATAACATTTATACATATATGTATATTTAAAACAGCCAATGAGTACAAGAATTTATTTACGTGCATACATATATATGTATGTGTGTTAATATCATATATGTAATACTCCTATATTGGCAGTAAGAGCTAGTACCGTCCGAAAACACTACAGTACAGATATATCAATAAACACGTACGAAAGAAAAGGAACACATACGTTTATAAATAAACATGTACACGACACATTTACAAAAACGGCACTCAAGTACACAATACATTGACAAAAACAGTACTAGACTGTCTCGCTTTGATTTCGGAAAGCTTACACATTGAGATGTTAGCTTACTACCAATATAGAAGTATTACATATAGGGTTAATATAAAATTTCTGCTGGAAAATTCTAAATCTCATTTTTCGCTTCATAGGCAACCCAAAAAAGATTGAACGAGCTTTTGAATATATTTTTTTTTGTATTTTTTGTTTTACGTTCATGTCATAAAAGTGTTTGCATTCGGCAAATTACTGGCTGCGCTTCGAATATTCACACTAATGTACATACATATGTAATATTATATGTATTCATTTTATGTATATATGTAGTTACATAAATATATATGTAAATGTGTATGATACAATATCTTAACGATTTTCCCAAAGAGCATCATTAAGACATTAACTTGTAACAATAGCTGACTTCAAAGAGGTTCAACACATCCGGCCATTTCATGATTTCAATCTGAGCAAAGATTGCGGTATATATCGGAAGTGCACGCTTCAAATGTTGTTACAAAAACGTTCGAAACAATGGTTGTAAAGGACTCTTAGACGCCAATGACAACCATAATAGAATACATAGTAGTAATGACAATGCGAAGTGTTTGGCAAGTGGGTGCCAAAGGCGTCACTAGAACAAATACTTACTCGTAGATATGTAGGATATTTGCAGTCACGAAGAACTTTGCTGTAATCGACATAACCTCAAAGCTTAGGTACTTTATTACATAAAAAGAAAGCAAAGTTCAAGATGAGGAGAAATAATACAAAGAAAATAGAGAAAGTGAGTTTTATAGAAAACACTGAGTAAAACACTTACGTTTTAAACAGTCTAGATGTTATATAAAGGAGTGTATCAAGGATTAACTGCACAACTGCGTCTGATAAATCGTTGTCTGTACTTATTAGTTATGTTTATTTGAATATTTTACAAGACATAGGTTAAGTGGACGGCAAAATGAAGTTGTAACAGATAGATTGACAGACAGATGTAGAGATATTCCACTGCGGCTAAGATATCTATTTTGCCGTCAACCATTCAAAGAACCTCATCCAACCCTAGAGATCCCAGAAATTTAAAGAGAATTCCACATTTAAGCGATTCTATAAGTTCTTCACTTAGCCAGAGTTGGCCTAGGTACCACTCCCGTCTGCTCGCAACCACCTCGCACTCGCGAAGCAGGTGTAAAGAAGTCTTCTCGGTCAACTCCCAGACAAAAAAACATAGGCGTGAGTCCTGCTCGTGCTGACATCTTAGTCTGCACTGATCCATCAGGAAGCCTTTTATTATCCCTAACATCTCTTTGTGGAAGGTTTATGATCGCCCTGTACCTTGTAAGGTTGCAGCCTCCCAGTAAGCTTTTAGCCTGGCGTAGACCTGCGGTGTTACGCCAGTGTTGATCTCTGAGTCCATTCCTCTCCTTCGTGATCTCTTACTTGAACGTGCTAGGTCAGATCGCAAAGAAGGGCGCCCTACATAGAAAAAATGATACAGGTAAAACGCAGATTCTTAAAAGAAATTGTAAAATAAAATGTTTTGATATAATTTTACTTCATATAAAATAAAAAATACGTATTTGTATTTACGACTTTAAAACGAAACATTCGCAAAACAAAAACGATCGTAGTTCCATATTAACTTTTTTTACTGAGGAGAACAAAAGAAATTAAAGAAACAACGCCAAAAATGCGTATTTTCAAAACTAAAATGAAAATTTTTTGAATATTGTCGTGTTGAATTGTAGTGCGATATAATTTTCAACAATTAAAATAAAACTAGACACTTTTAAAATAAAAACGTTTAATTTATTTTCAGTCAATTATGTAAGAAAAATTGTATTTTTGTGCTATATAAAACGCACCCGGTGGGTTCAATTACTAAGGGAGGAGAAAGAAACAAATGGCTTCGGCCAGTGGTATCACAAGCGGGCTTTTCCAGCCCACGTGTGCTCCGCGCTCTGCGCGGGGCAGCCACTATCTAACCTAACCTAAGTATGAAAAATTTTAAAACGAAATGTTTTGCAATAGAATTTAAAAAGCTACCTAGCTATGATGAAAAACATTTCATATATTTCCATCATTTGTCAAAAAATTGTGTTCAGATAATAAGTTACTTCAATTCAGAAAAAAATTACAAATACGCATTTTTTCGAGTTGTTGAAATTTCAGGGTTATATAAGTTTATCGAGTTATCACTGCCTATCGAATTTTATCGTGATATCAGAGAAATGGATCTATAGCTTTCGAAAAATATGTTCAAAATTAACAGTTATCATTATTTATCCAAATTAGTCGAGAGTATCGAATTTTGTTGAGTTAAAGGACGACTAACTGGAATGTATTGGTTATATTCCAAGTCCTGCTAAAGTCCTCAAGGGACCTTCAAAGATATACAAATTTTAAGTCACGTTTTAGTTCCAAAGCAGGAGATTTTATGGTAAGTAATTTTGTACATTATATGTAAAACGACGTTCTAAGTTAGAAAACCTCTCCAAGGGTCTTAAAAAAACTAAAAGTAACGGTCCAATTTCGACACTAAATGGCACCCGTAAGAAATGACAATTTTTTTAATATTTCCGAATATAATATTAATTTTAAATTTTAACTTTTTTAATGCAAGAAATTTTGATTAGAAAATTATCTTTGTAAAGTGCTACTACCGATGAAAGTAATTGGGGTTTTAAACTGCTGTATTTCGTACTTTATTATTTTATTAAACTTTAAGTCCGCCTATGTCCGCCCCC
>NW_016163318.1:0-6260 GCF_001687245.7 Rhagoletis zephyria | reverse complement strand
GGAAAATGGGCGTGGCACCGCCCACTTATGATCACATATATGTATCTCGCTAACCGTTCTAGCAATTTGAACCAAACTCGGTATGGTTATTGTGCTTGCCACATAAAAGCAAAGCGTTGAAAATTATTGAAATCGGACTAAAATTACGACCGCTTTTCATATAACGGTATATTTCAGAAATGCTTGAAACTGCAATATTTCGAAATTTAAGGACGCTAATTTACTTAAAATTTATACACCCCGGCTTATCGTGTAGCGGTAGCTTTCGGAAAGGTGGAAAACATATATTTAATAATTGCGCCGGGTATTTAATGTTCGGCTCCGCCCGAACTTAGACTTTCTTACTTGTTGATTTTCAAAATCACTCAAAGAGGCAAAGTTTAATCAAAATGTAGGGTTGCATGTCCATAAACACCAAATAAAAACTCCGTGTTCCTGACTAGAGTTTTGCGTTAAACTCCAAAATAGCCCATTAACTCGAGTTTATGGCTCAACATGAATATACTATAACCCTGGGATTCAGTAAGCAGTCTCAAGTCCCGGATCTTTCGAGCGGCAGTGTAATGCTTTGATCACTCGGCCGTTGCGACATCGACATAAATGCTATCAGTTGATTGTATGTATGTGCTTGTTTTCACCAGACATTTTTGTTGAACTTTTTGTGACTCTCCTACTGAATACCCAAATCTTCTCATGTTACAAAAATAGTCACTAATTGCTAGTCTCAAATTTAGTAACTTGAGATGAGACTGAATTACTGAATATCAGGGAAAGTGCCCTTTTTCTTAAAATTAATTTTTTTTTTATAGAATCCTTGAAAATTTTAGCGCTTTGAGCGACCGCTAAATATTTTTCGATTTAAAAAAGAAGCGCTATATTTTTTCGATACAGAACAATCCTAGGGGGTGATAGCATTAAAAGTCCGACTTTGCTTTGTTTGGTTTGTTAAATAAACAATTTTGAATGTGGGTTATATATCTGCACGTTTTATGATTTGATATGGCAAAGAAGCAGGAATTTGTTTCGTGAAGAATCCTTATATATTATTTGCATATATAAATGTGGCTACAATGGTTGTGAGATCGAGTGGAATTTTGTCATACTAAAGCAGACTCAATCCCAAGATTTACACTTTTCGTTGAACAGTTATCCACATTATTTTACTAATCTCTCTTAGCTACTTTTGTCGCACTCATTTCATTTTCACTATTTTCACATTGAGGCAAGACAAAGCGAACTAAATACTTGATTTGTGGGCTCGTATATTCCCATTTCACTTAGCTTGGTTTTTAGCTCAACACGCACTCACGGTTTCGTTTAAATGATAAAACAGCAACAAAGTTTCTTGAAAACTAGTCCATCTGACAGCAAAGCAGCACGCTCGTATTGTATCCTTTCGAATTTCGCGAAACTTTAAGTTTCTACATTCTCTTTTGGAGTGTGCAGCGGAATAATTTAAAGGACTATGCATGCAAATTACAATCTACTTGGTATACATATATTCTCGTTGTGAGGGGATGGGAAGCGGTGCAGTTACAAAGTATAGATAGTCAGTGACAAGTGTAAGTAAGTATTTAAGTGCGACGTACAAGAAAGTTTCTAAAATATATTTGCCCTGCTGTTGGTGTTATGCGAAGTTGTAGAAAATTCCAGTCTCTCGGTTTCTAATAGCAAGCAAGCAGCTAAACTACAAATTGCTGGGGTTTGAGCTGTTGGCTCAGTTAGTGACTCAAAAAGTTTTAAAGTCAGTCAAACAGTTCACTTGTCAGTCAGTCAGTCAGTCAAGTAATCAGTTCGACATTTAGTCAGTAACTGCCTTAGTTTCATTTCCGAGGCACATTTGCCCCGCTTGTTGATCCTTTTAACCGTAGTTGTGCATCAAGGTCTAAAATTGCTTTTGCACTTAAGCCTTTAGGTTGGCTCTGTGACTGAGAAATGCAGAGCATTTTGTAATTTACATTTAATTAGTGGATTTGTTCGTGCTGTTGTTTTCTTTGAGTTTAGTAGCACCAGGAAACTTATACAAAATATTCTGAATGCGTTTAAGGTCGCACAACGTCGAGGATTAACGCGGCGAATTCGCAAGAATTAATGTTGAACAACAAAGACTGCAAAAGACATGAAATAAATTTCTTTGCTGCAGTTGTTTACATTACGCTCAAGATATCTAATAATACAATAGGGGGATACAAAAAAAGTTAAGTTGGAATTTTAATGCCACCAGCCCCTAGGATTTTTCAAATCAAAAAATATTTAGGGATCGCTAGAATTGTTTATTGAACCATTTTTTAATGGTAATTATTTTTTTTAGGTCTCACAAAAAATCCAAAAAATGCAATGGGGGAGCAATCGTTAGTAAGTATTAAAAATAGGAAAGATAAACTGGTCGGTATTATTATTAAAAGTCTCCCGAAGAGAAACGCAGTTTTGCGATCGAAAAATATTGATTTTCATTTCTACGAAAAGTTGCTCTTTTCCCAAATAAAATACCTGGAAAACTTTGTGCGCTTAGAGCGATCTCTAAATACTTATATTTTTACTTCAATTTTTTTCGGTATAAAACAATCCAAGGGATAGTAGCATTGAATTTTCACTTTTTGTGAACAACCCTAATTTACAGCTTTACACATACCTACAAATTTATGTGCATGTATTGTAAGTAATTACATACATACATTGTACTAATTAAATGCATACTTATGCGAGAAAATAGTGACTTATTTGGTCTTCTAACAACAAGTGAGAATATGTTTTCACTTTGTTTATATACATAAATAAGCAACATTTTAATGAAGCTTACAAAGTACGTAGCAAGGTATTAAAAGTTCCCTTAGTTCCGTATTAAATTGTAGCTCTTCCAGACATGGGTATTACGTTATTAACGGCAATAAATAGTCGTGAAATAATTTTCTTTCTCTATCGTTGAAGGAAATCGAATTAATTAAAATACACCCAAGTTTACAAAAGAAAATCCTATGAGTGTGCTCTGCCTGATCTCAATGAAGAGAGATCCTGGAATATAAGCTTCCGTGGGATCAACGTACTTAGAAATTATTAGTGTAGCTTCAAGCCTAGACAATCCACAATTTACGAACCTTTCGGCGATTTTAATGCTTGCTGCTTATGAAATTATACAGAGAATCTGCCTCTACGATACCTAGGTGACCGTATTTATGGGAGCTGAATACGGGACAAAAAATAATTTTACTATTTTTTTTCGCAAAAGCTAACAGATGTATTTGCCCTGAAACAGCATCCTTATAGTAAAATCACAAATTTGAAGCATATTGTTTTATAATTTCGTTTTCGATTTTCAAAATTCGATTCGCAAAATTTTTACAAAAACTAGTAATTTTTAGGCAAACAACAAAACCGACTTCAATTCCCATATAAAAATTTACGTTTATCGTTAATTTCTTCAAGATCGGTTGAAAATAAATATATATTCCGATGAACTGATAACATTCTCCTTTTTTGAAGTCGGTTAAAAAATGTTAAATTTTAGTATAACAAAGTGCAAATTTTGAAGTAGGTAGCTAGGACTTACCGCTAACGTTAGATGTAACATTGACGGTGTTGCGCGTTTGTTTTCACCAAAGTAAGTACATTTGTTCGATTTGACAATTTTTTGGTATGGAAGCAAATGAGCAGCACCTTGCACTTGCACTTTATTATACTACATTTTAATAAGCTACAAAGCAGCAAACCAAATTTTTTTCTAAAGATTTTGCTTAAAAAGTTTGAAATTTTGGTGAAAATTTGCAGAATTTTGATAGTTTTTGCGCAAAGCCTGAAATTTAGATTTATATTGTTTTTTGTTAGGAAATGAATACAAAAATAATAAACATAAATAAAACGCTAAAAAAGTTGCTAAAATTTTGAGTTCTAATTTATATTTTGGTCACTGTATGTTGTCCTCGATTCGAATAACAGGCATCCAGACTAGAAAATAATAACTCTTTATCACGATCAACGATCATATACCAACATCACAAGGCGGATGGTCACCGTAACGATACCAGGACTAAATTTGTGATCCCTGCAAAACTAGCACGATTATTTATTTATACTGATGTTTACCACAACTTTAAAACCCGTTCAAATTGGGAAGGATCTTTTTGAGCCGTGCAAGATAAACCGATGTTTAAGACAGTTAACTTTCCTGCCTAGTGATGGGCGAGTCCGAGATGTTTAAACGATCGAGAGAATCGGCTTCGGTGCAAAATTACAATCGAGTCAATAATCGACTCGCTGCCCGATTGTACAATCGATATGTTTTTAGATTGTTTCGAGTCGACTGACCGACGAGATCGTGTGAACTCAATCGATAGCTTTCGTAGCTTTGCGCAGGTGTGTATTAAGTATGTATTTTTTTTTATGGGTAATACTGCAAGTGCAGATATTCGAGCGTTATTAACAGAGTTCCAAAAAAGGAGGAGGTTATCAGTTCGTCGGAATATTTTTATTTTATTTTATTTATTTTTTTTTTATGTATGTTACCGCATAACTTTGGACCACGTCAACCGATTTCGATAATTCTTTTTGCATCGGAAAGGAAGTGTCCCAGAGGTGGTCCCATACTAATCTGGTTAAGAGCCGATCAGTTGATCATGAGATATATATATATATATATATATTTTTTATATATGAGAGTTCAAGTCGGTTTTTTTTGCTAAAAATTACTTGTTTTAAATATACATACATATTTACATATAGCATACAAATTTAAATGTTAAAAATATTGTTCGGAAGTTCAAATTTATACTGATTGATAGATTGTTGGGTATACGGGCAGAGGAAAGTTTATTAAAAATAACGTTTTTGTGTATTAAGTATATTTAAGTATTCAAAAACAATCCCTAGAAGCTTGTTCTCCCAATATTTACTATCATTGATCTCATTTATTTTTTTACCAACCAACAAGGATATGGTTATTTGTTTTTTCGTAGTTATTATACATATGTATTATTTGCAATGATTCCATTTTTTCTTATGGAAATTGATTGCATGTAGGCACAAATAAAGCTACCATGTTCCATAAGCTAGCCCGAGATGTTTTGAAGATTGTTATCGAATGTTAAACGCGACTGGTAATTCGTTGCCAGAGCCTACGACAGAGAACCATCGAGATAATTTAAGAACCGCTGGCCAGCGAGGCCGAGATGATTTGGTCGATTGTTAACGAATATGTTACTTCACCTTAAGCACGACTATTTTCGAGTGGCAATTTGTCTACGAACCATCACTATTCTTGCCCGTTTTTTTCAATCTGGTTTTGGAAAGCCTACTACGAGTTTCCAGTGTGAACTATGTATATTAGCGTGGTCTAAAAATGCATGAGAAAATGTAAACTCGGAACTTTAATGCTTTCACCCCCTAGGACTGTTCTATGTCGAAAAAAATATACCCTAACTTTTTAATATTAAAATCAAAATATATTTTGAGGTCGTTCAAAGCGTTCTAAGTTTTCTATGTATTTTATTTGGGAAAAAACCACTTTTCGTTGAATTGGTATGGAATTCTTAAAAGTCAATAATTTTCAATCGGAAAACTCTGCTTCTCTGCAGGAGATTCCCTGTAATAATACCCAATTGTTTATTTAACAATTTTTTCATAGTAACTTTAATTTTTAGTACTAAAAATGGTTAAATAAATAATTGGTTATTATTATTGGAAGTCTCCTGAAGAAAACCAGAGTTTTCCGAACGAAAAATATTGATTTTCAAAAATTCCATACCATTTCTACGGAAAGTTGTTTTTTCCCCATATAAAATACATGGAAAGCTTTGAGCGACCTCTATATATTTTTTTATTTCAAAACAAAAAATAGTGGTATAATTTTTTCGACATAGAACAATCCTAGGGTGTCACATTAGGTCAAATGATTCATTTGGCTGTGCGAAAGTCCAATTTCGTAAACGCAGTTTTACATTATTTTTTGTTGCCATTCTGTAGGGAATACTCCAAAATAACAGAAACTTCACTTTATTTTTGTAAAATAAAAAACACCGTTAGACAGCAATAAACCAAAGTTAGACTTTCAAAACGTTATTGCCACGTTGTTTGCGCAATCAGTTTATTTTGTAAGTAAGGAAAATTTTAAGTGGAAAACAAAACTATTAGTGAGAACTTTTGTCGCAATTTAAAAAAGTGACTTTTTATCATTTATTTGCAAAAAAAAACTGACTTATTTGCATAATCTCACAAATTCTCTGATTTATTTCCATTTATGATTTTACGTAAGCTTTTAAAATTTTGTT
>NW_016163317.1:0-37268 GCF_001687245.7 Rhagoletis zephyria | reverse complement strand
GTTGCAACTTTCTTTCTTAGTAAATTTATTTGCTTCTCGAAGCATTGATCCATCCTTTGCAAGGCTCAGTAAAATCCAACTGAGGTTCCGTTGTCATCCATAATCGACCCATTAAGCTTCATCCTTGCGAGGGCAGGGACACTCGCACAGGAAGTGTTCAACTGTATCTTTTAAGCCAACGCAACTGCGACAAAACCTGTTGAAGGGCAATCCAATCCTTTCGGCATTTCGGGACAGTACCCTGCACATACTGCAATAAGTTTGTTGGTAGCTTCTTTGTTCATTCCTAAGAGAGCTTTGGTTGTTTAGGTGGGTCGTGGGACACCCACAACTGCCGGGTAATCCTGTACGATCCTTCACGGTTCCACGTCTTCTTGGCCTTCGAATGATAAATTTCGGTAATTGTTAGTAGGACACGATTCATTGGCAGTTCGTCCGCTGCTTCGTTTCCGTAAATGCCTCTATGTCCCGGGACCCATATTAGGGTAATTTCGTATTGATCAGAGATATAGGCCAGCTCTCTCTCAAAGTTCTCCACTAGTTTCATCATTCGTAAAAACTTAACCATTTCCGTTTGAAGATGCCCAATAAAAACTTGCATTTGCATGAGATTCCGAGCCCTAGTTACACCTAATTTGTTTCATTATTTCTATTCTTGTCTATTTATCTACTTTAATTTGTATATATTTAGTAGTATTTAATAATTTATTTACGTTTAGCTATCATTTTGTGTTTACTTTTCGTTATATGATGACGTCGCCCCAGCGAAATTACTCGATCATTCACCAGTCGCATTCAAGTGGAGCCAATTGCTAAATTCCAAATGTATAATGTGAATGAGTGTCAAGAGCTTTGCTGTCTGACTTGGTTTCGAAATTTTGGTAGGAAAAAAATGTATGCTAATATTTAGGGTTATTACTAGAAACTCCCCAATCTTTATATGCATTCTTAAGTCGGTGGTAAAAAAGACTCAATTTAAATACTGGACGCCTTTTGTCTGGTATTATTTTTTAACTATGCTTAATGCAAACCGATTTAACAATAAATCGTAGTAGATTGTTTGCTGTCAAGCAACCCTGATGTTCATCTCCAAGCACATCTCTTCCAAAAGCAACTGTTCCACAAAAGATTCCTCATGGGCGTTATTTTAAGTAGGGATGTTGCGAATGTGGGTTTTTTCATTTTATTCGGCGCACACTACCGGACTTTCCTAAAACAAAGTCCGAGCAAAACTTCTTTGGCGCTCCTTGTGATCTCAACTTTCTTACCGAAAATTCTCGCGATACTTTCCGATGTTTCAGTGCTTTTTCGGGCCTGATTGGAGCTCATTTTAAAACAGTGTTGCCAAGAGAGGTTTTTTATCTTGTGTCAGCTCAAAAGACATATGAATATTAAAATAATGGTTTCAGCGTAAGTTTATCAAGCCCAACGTCATGTTTCGCTCCATATCTACATAGTGCTTTTATAAATTTTTTTTTGTAGCGACAACTACTCGTAGACAACTTTCGACGATCTGCAAACTATTAAGCCATCTGTTGGATGCCTCGATCTTTNCATTTGCATGAGATTCCGAGCCCTAGTTACACCTAATTTGTTTCATTATTCATATGGGTTGTCTTATCTGCGTTATGCATTCACACATTAGGCCGCGACGCATATCTATTTATCTACCTTAATTTGTATATATTTAGTAGTATTTAATAATTTATTTACGTTTAGCTCTCAATTTGTGTTTACTTTTCGTTATATGATGACGTTGCCCCAGCGAAATTACTCGATCATTCACCGGTCGCATTCAAGTGGAACCAATTGCTAAATTCCATATGTATAATGTGAATGAGTGTCAAGAGCTTTGCTGTCTGTCTTGCTTTCGAAATTTTGGTAGGCAAAAAATGTATGCTAATATAGAGAGTTATTACTAGAAACTCCCCAATCTTTATATGCTTTCTTAAGTCGGTGGTAAAAAAGACTCAATTTAAATACTGGATGACTTTTGTCTCGCATTATTTTTTAACTATGCTTAATGCAAACCGATTTAACAATAAATCGTAGTAGATTGTTAGCTGTCAAGCAACCCTGATGTTCATCTCCAAGCACATCTCTTCCAAAAGCGTCAAACCTTAGCCCAGCGAAGATGCAACTGTTCCACAAAAGATTCCTCATGGGCGTTATTTTAAGCGAATGTTCGTTTTTACACCTTATTCGGCAAACACTACCGGACTTTCCTAAAACAAAGTCCGAGCAAAACTTCTTTGGCACTCCTTGTGATCTCAAGTTCCTTACCGAAAAGTCTCTGGATACTTTCCGATGTTTCAGTGCTTTTGTTTGGCCTGTTTGGAGCTCATTTTAAAACAGTGTTGCCAAGAAAGGTTTTTTATCTTGTGTCAGCTCAAAAGACATATGAATATCAAAATAATGGCTTCAGCGTAAGTTTATCAAGCCCAACGCCACGTTTCGCTCCATATCTACATAGTGCTTTTATAAATTTTTTTTTGTAGCGACAACTACTCGTAGACAATTTAAGCCATCTGTTGGATGCTTCGGTCTTCATTTAGCAGTTATTTCACTAAATTAAACTTTTCATCGCGAAAATATTTTCTGCGTGTTATTAACTTTTTTGACCACAGTGGCCAAAGTTATTTACTTATATCATGATCTCTTCCCATTACCTCTCTTCTTCAAATACTAAAAATCATCAGAGAATTATGAACAAACATTTTAATCATTTAAATTCAACACACACTTATTTGTCCTTGATTTGAAAGCAACGTTGTCTTTATTTGGAATTTATTTATGCATTTTCATTAAGCAAGCAAGCTATTGACCCTCATCACTCTACAGAATAAGGCATTATCGCAATGCTGCTTCAGTATATTGGTTTTTTNACCCTCATCACTCTACAGAATAAGGCATTATCGCAATGCTGCTTCAGTATGTTGTTTCTTTTTTTTGTCAATTTCGCTTAGGCGTGTCTGGATCGTTTTGAGATCAGTCAAAGAACAAAAAAGGGTACTCCTTACTACAAACTCAAGTGTTTACTTCTGAAGTTATTGTGTAGTAGTACATATGTACATATGCATGTTCTTATATGCCTGCATATGCACAGTATCTGTGAGCTTTTAACAAATGAATTTACGTATGTGATTTTACAAAGTTGGACTTTCGATTAAAAAATGTTCACGACTTTATACAAAATTTGTATATTTCTACGATGCGTTTATTGCAATGATATCTCAAACTTCACCTACGATTGGCTACTAGTTAAAATATTGTGTGAGCACCTAACGAATACGGGCTCTAAAGAAAAAATTTCCAAACTCAAGTTAAACGGTTTTATCAAATATTTTCAAAAATGTTTCTTAGTAATCTGCCACTTCCTTTTAGGATCTCGCTTGCTCGCTGATTTATGCTTTTAATGGCAAACATTTTGCATTCTTTGAAACTTGTTTGCCAAATTGCCTTACATATATGTATGTATGAATACATACATACATACATATGTATGTGCTATATGTAGTTTCTAATTTTTTTCTGAATTTAATTACGTTTTAAATTTTATGATACACATGCAAACAGAAAATCAGTTTCAACCAGTTAAATTCGGTTCGAAATTCGACTGATAAATACAAAAAAGGTTGTATGAAGGCAATGCACCGAAAGCATTTTTCTTTATTATTATTTTTTTTTTGAGAGTGCAATTTTAGCATTGATTGCAACAGTGGCTTTAGGGTGTATCCCTCAACAAAAAAAAAAAAAAAAAAAAAAAAAAAAATATTGACAGACGAATTAACAAACAGGCAGGTCATTAATCGTGTTCGCGAACAATTGATGGGTGCAATGACCGATCGTGCGGTGAATTACAAATTTTGTTGAAAAGAATGTGCTTCAGCTATGCAATGATAGGCACTACTTTACTCACATATTTACATAGCAATTTAACAAAGTATGTGCCATATGGCTGACGGAAACTTGTTTGTCTTAGGTAAGCCAATCATCATCCAACCATTTGTAAATTGTTTTGTCTTGTGGCATCCTCGTAAGCATATTTGCCATTTTAATATATACATATGTAAATCTAAAAAAAAAACTTGTAATATTTGTATATACATATGTACATATGTATGTCCTGTGAACTAAACATAAAACTCATTCCTTATTCTTGGTGCAGGCAATGGCGATATTACATCAGCATTTGGTAAACCAAATTACTGTTTGTAAATTTATTAAAACATCTAAATACTAACCTGAACATTTTTTTTTTTAATTCTGTTCTTCTGCTTCTCTTATACATACATACTTAATCTATTTTAAATGTTTTATGTGTGCCTTTTGCCTATTAAAAATATAATTGCAAATTAGTAATTTTTATAATTCTTCCATTTTCTAGGTACGTACAGCGTATTTACCAGTTTTTTACGAATTATGGGTAAGTCTTATAATTTTTATAAAGTTTTATAATGGTTATTTAGGTATTAACCACCGTGCGACAAAAACTAAAAAAAAAATAATCAAAAATACACGAAAGGTTTTCGCTCTGACGTAATGATTGGTTTTAAAAGGACTTTGATATTTCATTAAAAAAAAAAATATTTTTTAAAATGTTAGTGCAATGTGCAATAACAATATGGGTATGAAATAAAAGTGAAAATTCTCTAGAATTGAAGACATTTAATTAATAGGCCACAGGATGGTTGCCAGACAAATATTTTAATCAAAATAAGGTAATTTCCTATTACTCAATTTGACAGGAAATATTTTAAATTAATTAAAAAGTTTTGACAATTACCACATCGCTGCTACTATCACTGCCGCACAAATTTAAAAATATAGAAAAATACTAGTAACTGAAATTTATTGAAACTTTTATCCTACAAACATTTTATTCAGGGTATTTTCTAAAAAAAAAAACATGTTTTTTGTACCGGTTACCTACTTTTAAAACCCGGTTTCTGAGTACCGGTTACCGATTTAAAAAAAATCACAGCGGTCGCGGCCATTTTTTACTATGATAATTTAAAAAATGAAAGCGGTTCTTTTGTATCGTTTACCAATTTCAAACAATCCGACTTTTCAATACCGGTTTCGTTAAAATGTAAAGAGAACAAAAGAATTTATATTCATATTATGTTATTTATATGAAAATCGAATCATTCTTATCTTCTTATTTGGGCTGTAACCGCCTAAGCGATTTCGGTCGAATCATTAAAAATTGGTTACTCTCAAAAAATGTATCAAATATTTTTTCCTAAATCAGTAAGTTTCTAAAGAATTGCAGTTCGGATACATACATACCTACAATGTATAATAAAAAAATACATCAAAATAAAAATATAATTGTCGTGAAAATAATCGTATTCTTTATACATAAAAAAAATGGAATCACTCGGCTTTTTACAAAACTAGTAAGTGGCGGTCAAAGTTCGAAATTTTCAAAATTGGTAACCGATACAAAAAAACCGATTTAATTGCACAAAAAGTATAATTGTCTGCAATTTTGGAATATTTTCTCTTTTATTTGATATCCATATTGTTATTATATATACATATTTTTTTTTTGTGCAATTGACTGTCGCATGGTGTTAACAGTGTTGTCAGATTTGGTTTTCAAAACAACTGAATTCCCAAGAAAAACACTGTATTTTTAAACAAAAACTAAGGTATTTTTGCAAAATGAAAGTTTTTTAATTTTATTTTTCTCAAAGGAGAAACAGTTATGCACCTCGCCCTTTATTAGCTAAAAATTTGTTTCATTAAAAACCGAAAGGATATTTTAATTTATTCATTCAAATCTTAGATCTGGTAAAAACTTTAAATTGTACTGCCAAGTAATTTCAAGACACTGTAAAAAACGGTGAATATGGCAACACTGTGTATTATTTTTAGTTCTTAAAAAAAAAATATTTTATTGTTTATTGTTGTTTTATTATTACAACATTTTCCAAAGTGGATGTATGCACTTCTTCATATTGTAAGTTATAGAAATTAAAAAAAAAGTTACTGGTATGAATTTATGTAACAAAATGATGAAATGACAGTAACATTAATGATCATCCATCATAAATTAATTACGGTTTAAAGAATTTTTTTTTTTTTTATAACCACAATGCAATATGACTGGTTAAATGTTTTGTAATATCATAGTTATTGTTTTTATTTTTTTTTTATAAACACTGAAAATTACCGCATTCATGACTCATTTACTATTCAGTTTAAATGAAATAAGATTGCATGTTGATTGCAAAAACTTGTGAGCATTTCTTCACAATTTCCTATAATTTTTATTTCACATATGTACATACAAACATAAAAATGACTCGGCATTATTCACTAATTTAAACAAGATTATTATCTCGCTATTATTTCTAAATACACGAGAAACTACATAAAAATGACTCGGCATTATTCACTAATTTAAACAAGATTATTATCTCGCTATTATTTCTAAATACACGAGAAACTACTTTTTTATGATATGCATTTAATTGGTATTTATTAAGCTTACATAGAATTCAAACTTAATCTGTCAGCAGCAAGTAAAGTTTTTTCCCCATTCTTTTCGAAAGAGTAGTCATAAAAAATTATCGACTTTTTTTTATCGATTATACGATCTTAAAGCAAAGACAGATGGCAACGTTAATTCGGATTAACGGCGCAGTTGATCCGATCAAAATTGTACCCTGACATAGGGCAGTAATGCGGTTTAACGAGCCATTCAATAGCATTGAGAAGTGTACACTCTATATCTCAAGTCAACTGCGAAAAGATTTTTTTGTAAAACAAGAAATTTGCAGATCACCACTTAACGTATATAAAAGCAAACACCTGCTCGAGTTAACTTTCAGCGTACAAAATTTTCTAATGTTAACTGTTTGGTATTCATTTCAAATCTGTGGTAACCTGTGTTATATCCATTTTCGGATTTAAATCATAAGGAAATCCATTAAGCCCATATGTGTCGATACACGCAATTATGTATTTCTACTAGTACTGAACAACTATCGATGATACTCGTACCTATCGACTTTATAAATTTTTTCCAAACCATTGCGCTTCTAGCAATTTTTTGCACTCACAATTGTCATTTTACACACGTCAGAGGAATCATAAGTAATTATTCTTTATATCTTTTTGTTTCTTTTTTTTTGTCGTCGTGGCATAGGTTTTACAAATGTGACAAAAGTATTACACATGCAAGTGTCGTTCGAGTCATTTAAAAACACGCAACTAAATGCCCTTTTCACCTTATTGTAAAATTCTCCGCATGCACATTTTAATCCCCGTATTGTACTGCTCGCACTTGTACTGAATAAAATACAATACCTATGCATATACGGGTTTGTGTTTCTCCAAAGCAGGCTGTGTCACATTTCGATTATTGGTCCGGTAAGAGAGTACGTAGTATGCACGAGCGCAGTTAGATAAGTCAATGTCATTGAATTTCCCCGAGTACTACTGTCAATAGCGATTAGTCTCATGAGCTTTCTGGACCGCTTTTCCGATCTACACGTGGCCAACAGTCGCTGAGCTGACTAAACGCCCACTTGTACAGAAGCAGACCGCGCGATGTCAAAGCAGCACTCGGACTTTCTCTATCCCGGAGCACTTCCTCAAGGGTTCACTGTTTTTCCAGCTTATCGGCTATGCAGTTTCCAACGATTTCGCTGAGGCCCGAAACCCAAATACGCAAATAATAGCGAAGTCATCCGATACGGTCACGACGAAGCGTCAAGTAGCCAAGAGCTTAAAAAAAAGGTGTTACACTGGAGAGCAAGCGATCCGAAGCTTCCTTTATTGCGAAGCTTCCTTTATTCCTCTACTTTGAAAACGTTACTGTAATCCGGCCTTAATCTCAAGTTTACGGAGAGTCCTTCGCAGAAGACGCCGTCACCTACCAATCCGAAGCCTACTTTATTGCGGTTAATGGTGAGTTCTACCATTGTGCTATTGTGAGCTCTATTGCGCTATTACCAATGGCTACTTCGATCCATCCGTAAATAAGTCAACATAACCCCGATTACAGTTACTGCACCCCTCCCAGTCTTGTCTCGGTGGAATGTGGGTGGAGAGCCAAAATCGGTGTGCAGTGGTCTATCCGAGTTGGTGTAAACCCGAAGCATTTTAAAATACTGTAGTGCCCATAGCTCGAGGCGAACTTAAAGCCCACCGCACTTAACCCTACTGACAAACAAACGCCAATTTTGTAGACCACGAGAAAAATTATTAAATACTTGGAAGGGGAAAATATGGAAAACACACTGCTGCAAATGAATCGACTTTGACGAACAGAAAAATTTTTTTTTTATACTCAAAAAGTCAGTGACTTACCTAACTGGCCTCGTGAGTACATATAGACTTTTTTATTCTTTATTTTTTCTCATATCCCAAGCGGCTTATATGTTTTTGCGCACTTGTCATTCGTAGACACTTTGGCGACGATGATAATAAACAACACACAAAAGTCGTGCACAACAATAACAGTGTAATAATTGTGCTGATCGCTTTTTTTCCTACTATGTACACTCAATTGCTATTTATTTTCATTTTTTGCTTAGGATATCAATGTACGTTCGTTTGGATATACTATCTCTGATATTCGTGCTTTCAACTATAGATGTCTGTTTAAACCCTTTGCTGGGAATTTATTGTCATACATAGCGCCAAAGGTGTATAATTTTGTAGTAATATTTTTCTAGGAATTGACGTCACTTTTAATTATTTGATAGAACTTTAGATGCCCTGAGTAATATGTACAAATTAATGATTTTGATTAAAAAATTCTATATACACTTTTTGAGAAAATGTGACAAAAAAATCAAAGAAATCAACGCTAATTTTCAGCCACTTGAAACTTGCAGCACATTAAAAAATTAAGTGGGCCATAAAACAGTATACCCAAAAACAAAAACTAACAGTTCTGGGAAAAAAGTTTGAAATTGGGGTAAAAAGTTGAGTTTCTGGTGTACACCAAATTCAGACATCGGATTTCAAATTCTACAGCGGGCTTGTCGTGTGTCGACTTACATATCTTTCCAAGCTTTGGTATGAAGACCCATAATATCTACGATGCATGTAACCCGCCTATGTATCTGCGTGTAGCAGGACAACGTCTGCCCGGGCTTACTAGTTTTTTTTACAAATATAGTTTATTCTTTCACAAAACCAGTGTAAATCCAAGTTTCAAACTTTGTACAATATTTAAAAAATAAAAATCAACAAGCTTTCGTAAAAATTTCGAGCTTTTCATATTAACCACTTAATCTACCGTTATCGTTTGGAAATTCAAAATATTGAATATGTGTCAAAATTTGTCGTTAATTTGTCGTTAAATTTTTTCTTCGCGTCTGTCGAAAAGAGCAACTAACGGCTAGCAGAATAAAGTTGACTGTTATAGCTACTTTATTCCTCAGCTATCTACCTATATTTACGTGTGGTAGAATCTGGAAAAAATGTGGTAGATTTGAAAAAATGTGGTACATCTCAGTTTTTGGATCTCAGTTTTGGATAGTAAGTATTAATAGGGTCGCGCACTTCAACAAGATTTGACTATTTTTCTTTTGTTTGTTTGAGGTTTATTAATTTTTTTACAAAAGTATAGCTCATTGTCTAAAAGACCATTGTAAATCTGAGTTTCAAACTTTGTGCAAAAATTAAAAAAAAAATTGTGCAAATTTTGACATAAATTGCAAGCTTTTCAATAAGAACCTCCAGAAAACAATTTTTAAATTTTAGTACATGTAATAAAATGCAAATTTTTAGTTTTGGAGTTTTATTTTATTTTTTTTTTTGACAATGTAAAGCAGCTCCTTCCTTATAAAGATATTTTTCGAACCTACTTTGAGAGATTTCTCCAACGTTGCGGAGCCAGCTGCCAGCTTTCCACAAACTGCTATTGGTCTCTTCACTTGATGCTTGTTGGTGCATTTCAATGTGTTGTGGCTTTTTCCAAATTTCATCTTACCAAAAAGAGCTTTGCGCAGCAGCTACGAGTTAGTGAAGTTGAAAAAATTTAACTCCAAAAATTGCGTCAAAAATTTTATGAACGAACCAGTCCATCGCTAACTATTCCTTCAGCACTTCACACACTGAAGCTGAATTTGGGTCATATTCATTATCGTTCCATTAAAACCTCTAAGATTGCGTTGGCATTTTTGGTAATTTCTGTTTTCGTTCATTATTTATTTTTCTTTCTTTAATGACGAATTAATAGCATAATCACTGACTTTTATATGATACTGGTGTTTGCCATTTAAACTACTCGCTTTTCAATTGTAATTGTTATTTGTAATGCTTCTGCGCTGCCAGTGCTGTACTTAATTGATGCCTAAACAAAAAAAAAAAAACAAAAACGGCTGCCTCCATTTGACGTTGACGTATTCGTTGCGAGCTGTTTGCCCTCCAGCCAAAGTCCAACTCATGCAACTACAAATCACCAGCAATAGATCGAATGTAACTGATTTTTTTTTTTGTTGTTGACTTACTTGTAAATTACTATTCGATTACTTACAAATCTGCAAGAGTCAATTTGCAAAATTACTAGGTATTCACTGTATTCACTTGCGGTGAAGGCTTTGAAGTGGATTTCATCGCTTCATTGATTGCACAATTGGACATTATTTACAAGTGTTTAAATTACCATCAAGTTTTTTGTTAGAAATATTAGAGAGCAATCATAATTACCGAAATATGTACATATATGTATGTGGTTGTGCAAGGTAATGAATTCCATTCAAAATTTATAAGAAATACTTCAAAAAGGTGTCACGTTCCAAGAAATCACGGTATTGACCCCATATATCAATTTGGAAGCCTCATCCACAGTAAATTGATTGCTGAATTTATCAAAGTGAAAAGCAATAATAAGTGTGGCAAGAGTGAGCTGATGATCGGCTATCATAAATGAGAAAGCCCAAGATTTCCAAGAGGTCAAGCTCTTGGTAAAGAAGCGTGTCTCCAGAATCACTCGACTCTAGGCCGGAACATCACCGCAAAAATTGGTCGACTCGCTCTTCCTCTCTCACCTTACGTCAGCTTCTGTACAAAGAGGTCTTTGGAATTCGCCATTGTGTGACCAATTTTAGATAACGAAAAATGAATGCCCAGTTTTTATTTGTCCAAAATTATGTCCAGCTTTTAATACCCAAAAATGTATGCCCAATTTCTAAATTACCGAAAAATTATTACCTTGTTTAAAGAACGAAAAAATGTTGCCAAGTTTTAAAATCGCCAAAAAAATTTTTTTTGTTTTTAAATGTCCAAAAATTTATGTGCAGTTTTTAATTGATAAAAAAGTATGCCCAGCATTTATAAAAAATTATGGTCATTTTAAAATTGCCCAACAATTTTTATCTGTTGAAAAATTATGCCCAGTTTTAAATGACCACGACTTTATGGCAAATTTTTAAATGGCTAAGAATTTATGTACAATTTTTAAATGACCAAAAATTTATGTCCAAGTTTGAAGTGTCCAAAATTATGCGCTGTTTTTAATAACCAAAAATGTGTGCCAAATTTCTAAATTACCAAAAAATTGTTTCCTTGTTTAAACAACGCAAAAATATTGCCAAGTTTTAAAATCGCCAAAAAAAAATTGCTGTTTTTAAATGTCCAGAAATGTATGTGCAATTCTAAATGATTACAAAAGTATGCCCAGCATTTATAAATAATTCTGGTCATTTCAAAAATGACCAAAAATTTGTATTTGTTGAAAAATTATGCCCAGTTTTAAGTGGCCACGACTTTATGGCCAATTTTTAAATATCAACTGTCAAAACCTTTGGCCAAGTTTTGAACTTGCGCATTGCACACAGATTTGGTAAATATTTCTATTTTTGAATAATTACCCTTTATTTTAAATCTGACAAAAAAACAACAATTTTAGATACTTAAATCACGCCAGTGAGCTCTACAGTTGGTCTCTTTCTTTCTTTCTTTTTTTCTGTATGTACACAGAAATCAGTGACTATAAAAGTTGTCAACAAACGTTGTTGGTAAACAGATTTTGCGTTATGTCAATATGGGTTAAAATTATGAATGTGCGAATTTCCAAGCCACTGAAACCACAAGAGTTTTGTTATTTTGGTTTTCTATTTTACGGAATCTACAAATTACTGCAGACCTATTTTTGGCTCTGGCCACAAAACCACAAACAACCGCAAATGACTACTGTCAGCAACACACCTGGCAACAAAAAAAAAAGTAGACAACAACCCTTTACCTAATCGAAAAATACATACACACCTACATACGTGGTGCATATTTATGTTATGTTAAGCAAACCCATGCGAACCATCAACCAGCCGACCACGTAAATTCACAGCTTAATTTGGTAGCTGCAAAAAAAATAGAAGAAAATGTAAAATGTACACACCCAAGGCAAGAAGCAAGCAAAACCGCACAACCGCAATTACAAATGCCTAATAGCAAAAATATGTTTGTAGAAAAGTATCTAGCTTTGTTGTTTATACTCGCCGCACATCTGTGGCATTTCGTTTTGTTGAGGGCATTGTTAAAATGTACAGCAAATTTTTAGAAGTCAGCAACAGTTTCTCATTTAATGTTTTGATTTTATGTGTTGTGCTGTATGAACTATTTGCTTTGCCTCAAGTCATGACAGACATTCTGTCGGCTGGTCTGTTTTTTTTTTTTTTACTTTTTGCTTTTTGCTGTCGCTTTTGCTTTCAGAAAACGATTCGCCCAAAACCCACCCAGCTGCAAGGCGGCTGAAAAATTGTAGTGATTTTTGTTGTTGTTGCAATTTTTGCATGGTACAAACTATTTATTTCTCATTTTACAGGTTAGTTACCTCTTCGATTTCGCCGTTGTTTGTACTTTTCTCTGCAAGTGTCACCTTTATTCATTTCCATTACAACTGAAGGTTGGTTGTTTTTTCTGGTGTTTTTTGTTTTTGTTTGCTTTGTTTGGCATTTGCGACAGCCATGACAACCTGTAAAAATCGCGTCAGCACAACAAAAAGTGATTTCACGAATATTCTTGAACTCGTAAGTAACACTGTTCGCCAAAGTTACACTTTTTCCTTAAAAAAAAGTACTCGTATTTTGCAGTTTTTCTAGATCAAGTCATTACGGTTTTTAGAAGAAAAATAACTCTTAACAACCCCTATACTGAATGGGTCAAAAGAATTTTGGGTTTTAGTTTTGTAATTGGAGACTCGGAGGATTTTTTGGGTATCAGATTTCATAAAAAATCTGCCTTTTTTTTAAATCCATCCGTCATATTCGGTCCGCCATTTTCAATTTTTGAAAATTGATTTTAGTTTTTTAATCAGTGAGTCAAGGAACTTTGGGTATAAAATTTGATAGTTATAAATTTTTTTTAAATTGATTTCAGTTTTGTAATCAGCAACTCAAAGAACTTTCGGATTTCAAATTTCATAAAAATCTAAAAATTTGTTAAAAAACCATCCGCCATATTGGACCAGTCATTTCGTTTTGTATACAGCTCAAACTCAAAGAATCTTTGGACATAAATTTCATAAAAACCGGAAATTTTTTTTAATCCAAAAATTTTTTGAAATTTAGAAAAAATTTTAAATTTTAAAAACTGTTTTCAGGTTCGTAGACAGCGACCAAAAGAATTTTTGGATATCGAATTTCATAAAAATCTGAATTTTTTTTAAATCCATTCGCCATATTGAATCCGGCATTTTGAATTTTTGAAAACTGTTTACGGTCATGTAATCAGCAACTGCAAGAATCGTGTTAAGGGTTCTTGAAAAACGGGTACTTCATGGGTCCAAAATCGTGTCGCATGGTGTAAGTTTACTTAGCAGCTTTTTTAATTTTTGTTACAGTTTGTGTGCTCTTTTCATTCTCAGAAATCTTTAGCTAACTGCATTGCCAAGAACTTCTTACCTATCCGCCACAGCTGCAAAACTTGCGACGAAGCAATTGAAATTGCTACACTGATTTTGTGGTTACCCTAAAGGTTAAGAGGCGATGAATGGCAAGAAATTTGTCGTTCTTTAAGCGGATATTTTGCCCACAGATTTTCCCGCGCACTTCCCTCACAAAATGCCCGACAAATGGACGAATGTTACATTTTTCATTTCTCATTGCTTTTAGTTTTGTTATTGTCTTGGCTATGAGCGTATTTAATTTCAAGGAAAAGACGATGATTAAAAAAGTTTTCACTAACAGTTTTCCACGAACTAAGAAATTGTTCGTGGAAACCTATGTAATTGAATTCGTGAAAATGGAGAGTTTACCAGAAATGTTGTTAAGAAGTTAAGTCAACTGAACATTCATAGTATTTACAGTGCTATCAGTTTTCTCCGTGGGAAAGAAAAGTAAAAAAAAAACCATTGAGTAATAAATTTTCTATGAAATTTTTTATTTCATACTAGAGTTTTGACTATGCTAATTATTCGACTTTTTATGATCATTTGGTGCCTAATTCGGGATAATTATGGGAGCGTTGCGGGACCTGTTCATCAGTCCCTTTTCAGAACCATTTCTAGGCTAGTTAGAGACCATCTCAATACCGTTTCGAGACCTGTTCAGGTCCACTTCAGGACTAGTTGACGACTATTTATTTGAGGCTCATTTTGGGGCTTGTTCTGAACTATTACGAGACTAGTTCACGAACTCTTCAGCAATATTTCGAGATAGGTTACGTCTTTTTTTTTCGGGGGACTAGCTCTGAATCATATTGAGACTAGTAAGTAACCATTTTGGTACCGTTTCAAGACTTGTTCGAGAGATCATTTAGAGATAAGTTCACGATTTTTTTCGAAGCACATCAGGCCTACTTGAGGACTATTTCCAGGCTGGTTCGCGATCAAATCCGGTTAGTTCGAAACTAGTCACGAAATGATCCTGAAGTAGTCGTGAACTGGCAATTTTTCAAGCTCAAAATTAATTTTAGACCCATGGTTCCTTCGGCGCAAATTTGCTTAGAATTTCGTGTTGAATAGTCTATATGTCGCATAGTCACAAAATATCCCATACAAATTGGCGGGTCCTAATATTCTTTTAGCCGTTGCGAAACTACTTTTAAATATTTTAAATTCACTAACCTTTGGCGGCCCGACAAAAAGTTAAATAATTTGAGGGCTCATTAGACGTTTTACAACAGACTCTCTACATTAGCCTTGAATCTGGTTTTAGTATCTACATACATATAATCTAATTAGCATTTTTTAATTTATAATTAAAGAGTATCAATTGACTACTAAACAAACACAAGCAAATAAAAACCATAATTAAAATCAAAAACCTAATAAGTAAGTCAAGAGCCATCCAACAGCACTTCTTCCTCTGCTTGAAACGCATATCTTTGTATTTACATATATATGTATGTATGTATGTATGTACATTACGGTGCCTCAGCAAAATTAGTTGCAGCTTTTCCACCGCATGTATAAAACTTGTTATATTTTAAGAGTACCGCCAAAATATTTCGCAAAAATATATAGATATATATTTACATTAGCTGGACCGATACCTCCAAAAATCACATTTTTATGATTCGATTAATAAAATTTTTAAACATTTTTGCGCAAACTTAAACTCTTTTACTACCTGATGTGATTTTATGGAAAAAAAAGATTTTTAAAAATTTATTTTATTTATAAATAAATAAATCGATTTTTTTAGATATTTTCAAATTTGCCCAGCCCACGTAAATCTTAATATTTGTCCGAAAAATTTGGGTGGAAGTCTTAAAATGTAGTAATTTTTATAATTGCGATTTATTTTTATTTATTTTTTTGTGTGTAGAGTTCTTCACCCTAATCTACATACATTACGCACCACAATGCATAAGTTTATAACAAATAATAAAAAATTAGCTATTCAAAAGGCGTAAAGTACTATTCATATTTTATTGTCTGTTTGCATTTGAATGATTTTTTTGTAAGCATTTAATGTACATACATACATAAATTTAGGTACATTTGCACTAATGCGCTTGCATACATACTTTTTGTTTGATGATTTTCCTGCAATTTAAAGATTAGAAACACAAAAAAAAAATGTTTGCTTTTGAGTAGTGAAAGTTTGAACTTTACCTAAAGTTCATATGCACGTAAGTACTATTTTACTAATACAAATGTACTTAAGTACCAGTACTTAGTATGTATGTACCTTAATTCAGCCGCATTGGAATTTTAATGAGTTTTGAATTTGTCTTTTGTCGTAACTTCAGTGTTTTGGTGACGAATGCTTGATTTTTATTTACCCTTCGTTAGCCTATTGTTGCTGTGAGTTTTTTTTTCTTCTTCTTTTGTCGGTGTGGCCTTCTCGTATTTTTATTATATTTTCAAGTATTTTTTTCTAAACGAATAGTAGTTTTGCTGGTTTTTGTTGACTTTGTTTGGGCATTCCACATTAAAGACTCTCGTAGCGTATACTGTGAAAAATTTAAGATAACATAATGACTTTTACTGCAACAGATGAATAAATTAAAAGTGGTTACAGTGGCTCAGAACTACCAAAAAATCAACTGTAATAGCCTGATTGACTACTTTTGTTATTTTTTGAACACATGAAACAACAACAATAATGCTATCTATACACCATGTCAGACAGTATTCACCGGATCGTGAATACCCCTATTTTTAAGAAAAAAGAAAAACACCAAAAAATATTAGCCAAACGAATGGCAATTTACACTCTATCTCCGCTAAAGTATATACTTGTAGGTTTGTAAATTTTTTTTATGCATATTTGCAAATTGTATTGCATTGTTTGTAGCGAATGAAGAGAGTAAAATGCAAATGCAATACATAGATACAGATACTCGTCCAAAGTCGAAAAAGTGGGTTAGGTCAATACAAGTTAAACAAATATTTTGCATACTTGAAACAAAAGCGCACACGAAAAATCAATTTGTTTGGTTGATGAGTCAATTTTGAACGAAAATATTTACATGCGTGATGAGTAAAAATGGTTAAAAATAATATTTAAAAGTGTAAATATTATTTAAAAGTACTAAAATATTTGCACATTTTTACTCACTTAGTGTGGTTAACTTTGGCGCGCAATTTTTATTTAATTAAGGAAATCTTCGAAAATTTCGAATGTTTCTATTTTAAGTATTTCATCTATTCTTTAAAATAAATAAAATGCTCAAATTTCGTGAATTTTTGTATTACTTTCGTAAAGCGATTGTCAGTTCTGGCGACTATCTTGAAAGCTGTTTTCTGTCTTTCCAAAGAAGAATTAAAAGATCAGCTAACGAGGAGGTCAAAGCGTTTTTTTGTTCACCTTAAGTTTTTAGAAATTAAACGAAATCAATTTTTTTTTCTTTTTAAAGCATTAAATGCTGGAATTAAAAAAAAAATTAGTACATAAAAGAAAAAAATATTAAATTATAAATGGAAAAGTTATTGGAATAAGTTTCAAAAAATTAAAAAAAAAAATTTATTTTTAAAACAATAAAATGAAAATATTAAATGAAATTTAAAATAAAAAAGGAAAAAATAAGTTCTTAAAAATGAAGTGAAATTAAAAAAAATATCTTATTTTCTATAAAATCCACACATTTAATTAATAGAGAAAATAACATTTCTAAAAATTAAAAGCAAAATAAGTTCAAAGCAAATTAAATAATAAGAGATAACAATAAAATAACACCCGTATTCTGGAACCCGAATTTTCGAAATTCGTAATTCCTGGCTACGTTACGAAAAACGAAACATCTACATGCTGCAACCCTTGCGGAAACCTGTGCAGCATTGCCAGCTATCTGTTGTTTTTCGAATACAGCTGTATGAAGTCAATTTCTTACTGGTTCGTTTTTAGGCATGCCATTGTTACGAATATCGAAAGTTCGAAAATACGATTCGGATTTCAGCATACTTATTCTACGATTCGTAGCAAAATCCGAATACGAAAGAGTTGCAGAATAGGGGTGTAAGTTTCTAAAAATTATAAAATATGTTTCTTTTTAAAACAATAAAAATAGAAAAATTAAAGATAAAAGAAAGTAAAATTAAAAAAAAAATATATTTAATTAAAGAAAGAAAAAATCAAGTTCCAAAATTGTAATTAAAGTAAGAAAAATTCCTTTCAAAATAATATAATCTAAAAATTATACAAAAATTAAATTAAAAAAATGTAAAAATAAGTCCCTAAAAATTAAATAAAATTTTCAAATTATATATTTTTCTTTTTAAAACAAAAAATCTAAATATTCGAAAAGTAAATAAAAAAGTAATTTTTATTAAGATTAAATAATAATTAAATAAAATAATTAAATTTAAAAAAAAACAATAAAATCTAAAAATTTAATTATAAAAAGTAAAAATATAATAAGTTTCCAGAAATTGAAAGAAAATTAAGTTTGTTAGTTATTTCTAAGCAAAAAACAAAACCGACTTCCATTCCCACATTAAAATTTAAGAGTACGATTAATTTCTTAATAATCCAATGATCAGACTAAAACCAATTTCCTTTAAAAAAAAGAATTATAGAAATCGGTTAACGTGGTCCAAAGTTATGCGGTAACATACATAAAAAAAAAGATATGTATATATATTCCGACAAATTGACAAACTCATCCATTGGATAAATTTACTACAAACATTTTTGTAGAAAATTTTAACCCACTAAGTGCTTTTTTAATGAACTTATGTGAAGCCTTTTGAAAATAAGGGTCGAAAAGACCCATTAGGGAGGGGGTTAAACAACGATAATGTTTGAAGCCAATGTCTTTACCGATTTCACCTCAGATACAGCCATTCACCATTAAAAAGCAAAGACCCAGGCGTATCTATATCTTGCCAAGGGCTGTCACTCCAGCTGAATCTCCAAAAATTCTTGAAGAAACTTTTATGCTTCTCCAACTACAACAACAATCGTTCGATAGCATTTAAATGAGGAAGAGTTCTGCAATCCTCTTATGTACGAATTTCTATATTTCAAAGTTCTCTCAAATCTCTTTGACAAACGCGCATACATTTGCAGCTATTAAAGTTAGAAATGCAAATTCCAACTGTCTTTGTATGACATAAATTTCTGTCGAATGTAGATACGATTGCATGTTTTTTTGCCTGACTTCCGCATGCAACAGAAACTACGCGACGACAATATCTGTTCCCATACCATACACAGACCACACACGACCGCCTGCCACACCCACTAAGCATATCGCCCCAACCACCTATTTCGACGACGCTAACTCACCTTTTCATTTTGCGCTAACTACTATAATTACTATAGCAACAAGCTAACTGCGAGTACATATTTAGAATGCGGAAGTGCCTATATCAAATGTTGCACGTGCAAGAAAAAAAAAGGGTGCAATAACCCCAGAACAGGTAATAAATATAGCAGCTTGGCTTAGCGCATTTGGGTCACCAGGTCAGCGTCGTCAGCGTTGTCGTCGTCGTCGAACGCCAACAGTTTTGCCACAATACACTCTGCACCTATTTTTTTTTTTCATATTCTCCTATTGGAGCGCATAGTAACTTCCTTGCTTCCTAACACGGAATTACTCCGCGGTGAAGTGTTCAACCGCAGGTTTTAGTATTTATAAATGCGATTTTTTTTTTTTGCTTTGAAGTTGCTGTCAGTTGCATGTTTTAGTTGTGTTACCGCTACCTTTGTTGCCACTTCTACTGTGTGTGTTAACAGTTTGGTTCTTTTTTTTTTTGCTTTTACTCCACTTATTTGGGTCTATGAACTTTGACTGCATACCGTGAATTACGCTTACTGCACACCAATGCAACTATTTTGCTTATAAATACTTACTTTTGTGTGCTGAAATTGCAAACTAGCGCTTTTTGGACTTTTGTGTTTTTTGCATAATGGCTAAGCTAAATACTGCAGTGAATAGTGGAGTTGCTGTTGGTGGATTGACACAATTGCGGAAATTTTTGGCTTTTTCCAGCAAAAAGCAGACCCAATTCTGAAATATTTACTTAACTGAAGTGTTATTTTGGGGGGCACGGAAAAGTCGAAATTATGAACAATTTTTCAGTGCAGTTTGGGTTTTCGCAAATTTTCGTAAATTGATGTTGATGAAGTGTACACCTTGTTCTAATACAATATTCACACTTAATTTAATGAAAATTTTTTTCATTAACTATTTATGAAACGAAACAAAACTGCATACTCCAAAATTTTCTAGAAATTCTGAATACAAGTTTTGAAATTTTGATGAAAATTTTTTGAATTTTTGTGAACTTTATATAAAGTGTGAAACTTTGATTTATATGAATTGTGTTATAGAATAATCTATATTTTCTCAAATAATTAATGGAAAAATTGTTTCTTGAAAATAAGTGTGAATATTATATTAGAACAAGGCGTATACTTACATTTGGCACTGCCTGTACATAGGTACTAGCACCGTGGTACTCGAACTAAAATCAAAGATTCTACTCGATTTGTGAAAACCGAAACCAGCTCCATTTCAGGTTCGATGCAGTATTTACATAAATGGGTATATTAAAACCAACCCCGAAACATAATACCTTTTATAGACCACTTATATTAAGTAGACAATCATTGCATTCTTGCATTTAAAATTTGAACAAAACGGAATATAAGATTATAAAGTTTTTGCATCTTCGTCTGAACGTTCTTTGTGGTCTTTGTGAACCTTATTCTAGTTTCCACAATTATGAGTGTATGCCTATGAAAAATAAAATATTGACTGAATGAAATCTTTTTTTCTTAAAATTTACTGATTTCAATTACTGGGTCAAAATGACCCAAAACATTATAGGAAGGGGTAAATTCCATACACTGCAGAAGGATTAACAATTATAACAATTCTAACAACTGCCGCCTACCTAAAGATGTATGAAAAATAAGAGAATCGAGTTCTCAGAATCGATTCTCGATCGAGAAAATCTTCGATTCTAGAGTGGAATAAGGAATCGACTTTTCCATCCCTAGTAAAAAGTCTCTCCAACGATCGCAATGGCCGAGAGAGCAGAGCACAGGTGTGCCGTTCGAAAGAACACGAGTCTCGGGTAGCGCACTATAGGCAAAACACGTTTATTTTTTTTTCAAAATCGTAGATCTTCACTTAGAAAAGAGATGGAAATTTTTTTATCGTGAAGATAAATGATCATATAATATAGGAAATCTATAGAGAAGTTACATCAACAATAACTTAACCCTCAAAATACCGTTCATTCCATTATCTCTTCTCTAACCGAAGATCTACGATTTTGAAAAAAAAAACTCGTGTTTGGCCTATAGTGCGGCCTTTTTAATATTTTTTTTTGAAACCAAATTTTTTTCCTTTCCAATAAACTCAGAACAAAAAATAATTATTTTAATTTTATTTAATTTTTAAAAATATTTTTTAATTTATTTTTGGCATATATGATTTTTTTTTAATTAATTTTTTTTCATTTATAGCTTTTGATTGTTTTAATTTTTTTATTTATTATTTTTTATTCTTATTTTTTTTTAAGCTCTCATTAGTGATCTTTCATTAAGTCTTTCGAATGACAGTAAAGAGCTTTCGAGATGGTTGCCCGAATTGCCCTGATAGCCTATGACTATGACACTTAAAAACCAATGAAGCTTGAAAAAAAGCGGGAGAATTTTTAACATCAATTCGGTAGTTATAGAAATTATCGATAACAGTAATTTGTAGAAATATACAAGTTTTAAATTTCATTTTTAAATAATATCGAGTATGTATAGATATCGATAACAAATTATCTCTAAAGTCTGCCAACAAAAATTCCTAGGTCACCGGTTGCGTTGTGAATAGACTTTGCAAATTCAACATTTGACCCTCAACACGGCTTAAATAAAAAACAAGTAACAGTAGCATTTTTGTTTGTTTTTTATTTTATTTTTTTGTTATTTTTTGCAAGCCGACGTCTTTTATGTGTGCTTATAAAAGTATGCCCAAGTGTATGAAAATACCATTTATAAAATACGTAAAACTATACATAACACACATACATACTTATATTAGAAAATAATTATAATCACAATGCTTTTTCCTAAGGCCACTTATCTTAAACAAAATGCAACTTATTTTAAAACTTAAACCTAAATACATGCATACATACTTTTTAAATATAAAACATTTGGTGGTACATATTTGCATTTTTTTTGTGTTATACTTAATATTTACATACATGAATACATACATTTTTAATAAAAAAAGATACATAAAATATTTAAACATTTGTTTTGGAAAACTTGAGATCTAAATTTATATAAGCCGTCATCGATTCGCCAACTGTTCGCGATTGGCGAAACGAACGAACTCAATGAGGTACAACTAAACTCGCTATCGTCTATCCGTGCTAGCTAACTTTGTTGTTGCTTTCACATGCAAAATTCTTCCTTAAGCGACCGGAACTCGAAATATAGCGAGCGAGAAGTGGCGAATCGATGACGGCTATACTCTCTTTTGCGTTAGCCAATGCTATTTTTGGGCATCATTTTCCAACGTACTTGAACGAACATCACTTCCGAGTTCGTTTACTTTACGGCCTTTTTTTCTTGAATTTCATTTCTCCTCTCTCCATAAATACCTAAATTACGGACATGGCAAATAGCATTAGCAGCACTAGTATGACCCATGGGCCGATGAACATGAGACAGACGACTTCGAACATTTTGTTGCTGCTTGTGCTTCCTCTACTTCGTTGGCTAACTTATTCTGTTGCTAGCTGGGTATCTCTGCCTAGATTCTCGCTTGTGTTGATCTTGTACTTGCTAGATACTTATATATGTACGTTGTTTTTTTTTTGTTGTGTGACAGCCCCGATTTGATGTAATTTTCTGCACTGTTGCTATTTTTAGCGTTGCTTTTCTCGCTGCAGTTTTTCTCGTTGCTTTTAGTTTTTTTCTCCCAACTTAATTTCCAGCTCACCTGTTGCTGTTTATGTTGGCTGTGTTATTGTTGTTTGAATGTTTTTTTTTTGCTGTGCTAATAAATCACTGTCAACAATTTCAACTTTGCTGCTGCGCCAAGCAATCGTGTCACGTACAGTATTTCTTGTGGCAGTATCTACGTAATATTTTTGTTGTTGCCCTTTTACTTTCACTCTGCACTCACTGCAAGTTTTATCTACATATATTTTGCGTTAAAAAAAAATTTACAACTTTTTCATACAAGTTCTACAAACTTCTTTCACCAAATTCTTTGCTTTCTATTCATATTCCGTTCAATTTAGCCATCCGACATCACTTTGCTTACTGCTTTGACATAACGGCGTTCGCTGTCAAACTGACAGCACCAACCACTTTAACTACCTGCATGAGCCTACTACATTTGTTATTCGCTATGCGGCTGCGGCAAATATTGCCCCAGCCCCAACAAAGCACACACACACATAGACCTCTTCAGCGCCTCGCGCCACTCTCACTCATTTCATTGTTGTTTCTTCGATTGTTTTCGCCTCAAACTGCTGTTGTGGCTGTTGAGTGGTTTTTATTTCCCTTCTGTTTTCGTTCGATTACATTTCATTTGTTTTCTTCATACTGTTTGCTACTTTGTGCTAAAGATCGCGGCGCGCTGTTGTTACGCTCGCTCTTGCTGCTCTCGTTAGCCAGTATTGACTTTACCTGTAGTAGCGGAGAGCCGGTGATTGAGTGATTAAATGTTGAGATAGAATGCAGATATAAAATAATACTCTGTTTTAAATATTGAATTATGTATTTTATGCCACCACATGCAACAGTGAGAAATTTGAAGAAAAAGAGAGTGCTTATTTCAGTGTTGCCAATTTTCGAATTTGAAAAAGCGCTAAAACCCAAGAAAAATCGCGTTTCTTCTCGAAAAAAGGAACTTTTCTTTCCGACCGTTTCACACCTGAAACATAGCAAAATTTGATTTCCCTTTTTAAAGTGTCTTATTTGAGCGCATCCACCGGNCATAACAAAATTTTATTTCCCTTTTTAAAGTATCTTATTTGAGCGCATCCACCTGCGCATAGTGGACAAAATCTTTTTGTGTAAAAAAGGTGCAAACTCGATTATTCCTTTTCAAAAAGGTTAGTTATTCATTTTACTATTCTGAGATGCTGGGTAATGGCAAATTACCGTATGTAGTTCTGGCATGACTGAAAGTGCTGCAACATATTTTTTTGAAAAGTATGTGCTCATTCGCTTATGATTGTCATTGTGCCATCATTTTGTCTCCATTTTTGTAAACTTGCTTACGAGACTTCCAATTGCTCTAAATTTAACTTCCATTTTTGTTTTAGATTTACAGTTTTAGTGTCTTCAAACTAAAAGAAAAAAAAAAACACCAAAAAACGCACCAAGCACCAAACTGAAAAATTTTCGCTTTCTGAATTAAGAAAAGCACTAAATTTAGTGCGAAAAACACTAAGTTGGCAACAGTGGCTTATTTTAATGTCACATCGTGAGCAGCCTCTNCGCATAGTGGACAAAATCTTTTTGTGTAAAAAAGGTGCCTACTCGATTATTCCTTTTTAAAAATTACCGTATGTAGTTCTGGCATGACTGAAAGTGCTGCAACATATGTTTTTGACAAACACGTGCTCATTCGCTTATGATTGTCATTGTGTCATGATTTTGTTTCCATTTTTTAAAAGTTCCTTACGAGACTTCCAAATGCTCTAAATTTAACTTCCATTTAGATGTTTTAGATTTACAGTTTTGGTGTCTTCAAACTAAAAAAAAATACCAAAAAAACCGCACCAAGCACCAAACTGAAAAATTTTCGCATTCTGAATTAAGAAAATCACTCAATTTAGTGCAAAAAGCGCTAAGTTGGCAACAGTGGCTTATTTTAATGTCACATCGTGAGCAGCCTCTCTAGTATTTTCACCCGTTAATGGGAGAGCCCCAATATTGCACGCTATATAATGACGTGTATGTATATGAGTTTATTGGCAGGTAGAATCATCGAACCTTAGGTAGATTAAATAGCCATACTTGTATGTCCACTTAAGCCAGCAACATTTCGATCAATTTTGGCTATTTTTCTTTTGTTTTCTTTTATTATTTCATAAAAGTCTAGCCTATTATATAAACAAACAACGTATAATTCAGATAATTTTTTTTGAGTACCGAGTTACCGAGTACCAAAACTTCGGTGCCCCATATTATTAAATGAGGGGTTACGTTAAATATCGCAAATATGAGTCTTTTTTTTATCGAAAGAAAATATGCCTATCTTTACGTTTTCTATAGCTTGAAGACTTAGGAAGACCGAGGGATCAAAGTTTTTGTGCATAAAAAGTGTCGAGCGTCCGCATTTATAACTTTTTTTGCTATTATTAATTCAAATATTTGGTCGTTTTCACTGATTTTTATTTTTTTTTTTGAAAACTATAACAAAAGCAATCAAAACAAAAGTTATCAGAGAAACACATTGCTGAAAAAAATTAAATTTTTCCGCCGAAACCCTACTGCGCGACGGCAGGAATTTAGTTTAAAGGACTTGGAAATTTCAAAGGCATAAATAATAAAACAAATTTAAGGAATTAAGAATTTAAAAAGAAAAATTTTATTTGGTGCACAAGTTCGAATAAATATTGAAAATGTTCTTTTAAAATTTTACCCTTAAACATCTTTGAAAATTTGCAATACATACAGTCAGTCAATAAAGTTTAGGTACAGCTAATTTTTTACAATATGGGCAACTATTTTTTAAATATTTTATTTTTTGCTAATTTTTTATAAAAATATGGTTAATTCTACAACAAAAACCCCAAAAATCAAAGTCCCAAACCTTGTGCAAAATTAAAGAAAATTCTGCAAAATTTCATTCAAATATTGCACTTTTTATTTAAGCTCTCTAGAAAAAAGCTGAGTATGCAGTTTTTTAGCCCATTCAATTTTAGTATAATAAAGTGCGGTTATGAGGAAGCTAGGACTTACCATTGATTTTTGGGGAATTTTTTGTTGAAGGGGTCGCACATTTATCAAACATTATTTTGTATGGAGAAAATGAGCGACACCTTCAACAAAAAAAATTGCTATAAATCAATGATAAGTCCCAGCTACCTCAAACTTGCACTTTGTTATACTAAAATTGAATGGGCTAAAAACTGCATAAACTTTTTTCTAGAGAGCGTAAATAAAAAGTGCAATATTTGAATGAAATTTTGCAAAATTTTCTTTAATTTTGCACAAGGTTTGGAACTCTAATTTTTTGGTTTTTTGTTGTAGAATTAACCATATTTTTATAAAAAATTATCGAAAAATAAAATATTCAAGAAATAGTTGCCCGTATTGTAATCAATTCGCTGTACCTAAACTTTATTGACTGACTGTATTTATTTTTGAAAAAATACTCGTTAAAGACTAATAAATATATATATATACACGACCACATCGTTGAATTTCATCCTTCTAACTTTATTAGCTTAAAAAATCGTTGAACTTCGTCGACTTGTCAAACGCTCCAAGTGCTTCGAATGTTGATTTTTAAAGCAATTACGTTGAATCCTTACAGTGTGCCAGCTTACAAAAAACACTTATGCCATAATGAAAGCTTTAATCTGTGAAGATATGTGGGACTTGGTTAGCCAATTTTCGTTTCCATTGATTCTAGAGCCAATTAGGAAGACGAAAAAAATTACGAAAAATTTAAATTTATTCGGAATAAAAAAAGTAAATAATTTCAACATACCACCTAAAAACGCTAATCTAACCAGAATCTAACCGCAAGCTATCAATAAATTACTTGACCTCATTCTGCGTGTTAAAAATGCATTTTTATCTAATCGCTGTAATAAAAATATATTAAAAAGGAAATATGTATCAGGATGGATCGCGAAAAAGTGACAAGTAATTGTTTTTGTTTGAAAATCTGTGGAATACCAATTATAGGGCCACAGCCAAATAATCCCTCAACGTAAGTAACCATGCGAGATAGTCAAACCACAAACGGATTTTATTTATCTCAGCTCTCCACAACTTTTTGTTTGTACAGTGGGTTGAAGATGCCACTTTTTGGTTACAAATTAAACATCTTAAACATTTAAACCCTTAACTCCTACCATAATAGTTGTTTTATGCAGTTAACGGATTGATACGTTCAACAAATAAGTTAAGCATGAAATTTTGCTATGGTTCGCCGAATATGGAAAAATCATGCGATTAAACGAGTTTGTGCTATAGGTCTTTATCAAACTTTTGGGCACCTATTGTCAATATAAAATACTTATAGGAGTATGTGGGCGCAAATTATTAACAACGGTTTCAACCATAATTTTTTGCTGCAGATACTTCTACTACCTAGAATGCAACGAAAATTAAAAAAAACAATATTTTAACCTTTTAACTCACATTTTTTCAAACGTGACATTTCCTTTTATAATTCACTGGAGCCTTAATTTTTAAATCAAATTGATGTTTTTTTTTTGTAATAAAAGCTTATTAAATTAGCAAGAGAGGGCTCGATTTTTAACTTTTTCATGTGAAATTTTTGGGTGGAAACTGCAGAAAAGGTAGCAAATTTCTCCGGTTCCTGTTAATAAAACTTACGTAATAAAAGCTATGTAAATGAAAACATTTCTAGGGTACCGCAAAACGAAAAAAAAAATCATACACAAAATTTTAAATCGTATAAACAAAAATTCACCAAAATTAAAAAATAATTTTTTTTTTTGAGTTTTCGGAATTTTTTTTTGTATGCAGTTATCAAAAATCAACGCGAACTCTTAGCCACTTGTAACTTTTTATTATATTAAAATTTATTGATCTATAAAACTGCATACTAAAAACTTTTCTAAATACAAAAAATAATTAATTTTGGTGACATTTTTTTATAACATTTAAAATCTTTCTTGTGATTTTTGTCGTGTTGGGCGGAACAGGAGAATCGAGAAAAATTTTATATAATCTAATAAATATTCAAAAATCAGTCTCCAAATTGGTTGAAAAATAAAGGCTACAGCGAGCTATGACAGAAATATTTATGGTCTTGAAATATGGACATTGAAACCTGTTTTCTAGGGCAAGTAAGTAACTACTACAAAATTTTTCTTTCGTATGGAAGCCGACCCGGTCTAATGTGCATGCATACTGCATACATAAATTTTCGGTATTTCGAAATACTTGTGCTAGCATAACAAGCGAGTCAAAAGATACATTATCTCGAAAATGTAATTTCATAAACATAACTAACCTAATTCTCGCACTTTACCTACATACATACGTGGAATTGTGATGTGACGTACATACATACATACATGCATACACATGTAGTTAAATTCCACTAATTAGAAGTATTTTGCTACAGTCGCTTTGTTAGTTCAAATTTTCTTTACGATTGCTAATTAGGTGATAAAAGATAATTGCATTTGAAACATCGTAATCAGCAGCTCAGGCCTGACAGCAATCAATTATATTAATTTTTATTGATACATATGTACATATATGTTGTTGCTACCCAGTGCGACAAGTGCAAAAATGAAATTGCGCATTTTGAAAATGTTTGCTTTCTATTGCAAGTGTTTTTAATATTATATTATATACCCCGTGTCATAAGTATAGGCGCATAACATTTTGACAATGAAATTGTTTTTTTTTTTTTGTATTTTATTTTAAACATTTTTTTTTTTATAAAAATATAGTTTATTCTTTAACAAAATCCGTACAAAACCAAGTTTCAAGGTAGGTGCATTATTTAAAAAAAAAAACACAAAATTGGTTAAAATTCCACCTTTTTAAACAATGTTTTCCTGGAAAAGTTTTGAGTATGCAGTTGTGTAGCCCATTCTAGTTTAGTATAATAAAGTGCAAGTTTGTTGTAGTTAGGACTTTCCGTTGATTTTTGGCAATTGTTTTTGTTGAAGGTGCTGCTCATTTTTTCTTCCATATAAAAATATCTACAAAAATCTACAGTAAGTCCTAGCTACTTCAAGCTTACACTTTATTATACTAAACCAATCGATTGGAAAAACTCAATAATTCCTGAAGATGCCTTCAGATTGAAGGCGAAATATCGACATCAATAAATGTAATAAATAAAACTACTCAAATCTGTGTTTTATTTAATAACCGGCCTGAAGTTCAAAATTAACGAATAAATTTTTAAAAATTGTAAACTTGTGAAGCGCTTATCATTATGACATGGATTGTAAAGATTACTTGTAAAAAAAAAAAATAAAATTATTTGCAACAATGTCAGACAAAAAAGTATTGAAGACAATGTAGATATTTAGTAATAGTAATAAATTTTACATTAACATTTTAATTATATTTAATTTTCTCATTAAAATTTTAACGCAAGCCACGCAAGCCTTACTTTTTAAAACAATTTTTTTTTTTAAATAGATATACAATGTAACACATGTAAACAGAAGTTTCAAACTTTCTACAAAATTTATAAAAATTCACCAAAATTTTTACGAAAGTTCATCAAAATTTTTACGAAAATTCATCAAAATTTTTACGAAAATTTCGGATATTGAATATTGATAGCTCATTTAGTTTTAGTATAATAATATGCAAGTTTAAGTAGCTGAAAATTGTCGGCGATTTTTGAACTTTTTTTTTCGACGGTCTTGTTTAGTTTTTTCGAAACGCATCCTTTTTATATGGGGGGAAAAAAATTGCTAAAAATGTACAAGAATTTTAAGCTAATTCTAATTTGCACTTTATTATACTAAAATTATTTTATTAAATTTCCTGAAAATTTGGAAAATTTTTTGTTCTATAGTTTTTGTTACAGTGTGAAATAGACTAAGAAAAAATAAAAAAAACAATTTTTTAATTTATAAAATTCTTCCTATTTTTTTTTTAAGTTATGGTGGGGTTTCCATCGCCACAAGTGTACATTGCTGTTTCTACACCCCTCTGTTTGTTTCGTTTCATATTTACGCTCTTACTTAAATACATACTTGCAAGTTTTTCTAGGAATTTTCTTTTTTGCGCCTCTGTAGAAATTTTATAGCGTTTCCATTGCACAAATAAAGTGTTGGTCGCGAGGATAATTGCTTTCTATTATTCACCGTGTGACAAAAAGCTATTTAAAGAGAAATTTCCTAAAGAAACTTTGTTGAAAAATATGCATCATTTCTATTTAATGTTATTCCATTTACAGTTCTACTAAATATAACTTGAGGTTTGTTGGCGTTCGGGTTAAGAAGGACAGGTATTTATGTATATGGCAAAAGGCGTGCAGCGCGTGAACTCATCCAGCTGTTGTAACATTTTCTCAGCATTTTCACTTACTCTATTAACAAGGTTTTGCTTTTTCCCATCTTTGTTGTTGCTATTCTCTATGCTGATGTTTGCATAAATACTAAAGCACTTTTNTATGTTATTTCACTTACAATTCTACTAAATATAACTTGAGGTTTGTTGGCGTTCGGGTTAAGAAGGACAGGTATTTATGTATATGGCAAAAGGCGTGCAGCGCGTGAACTCATCCAGCTGTTGTAACATTTTCTCAGCATTTTCACTTACTCTATTAACAAGGTTTTGCTTTTTCCCATCTTTGTTGTTGCTATTCTCTATGCTGATGTTTGCATAAATACTAAAGCACTTTTATGAGTACTTTCTACAATGAAATGCAAGTTATTTTTGCTGTAATTTCATGGTCATTTCATTTGTATTTTCTTGCATTTCCTCAGCGCGTGAATATTCAAGGTTAAAGATCCATCCTGCAAGTCAATGTTACTTTGCTATGCCTTGAAATTTTTGTTGTTTTTCTTAGTGCAAAAATCCTGTTGATAAAAATGCATAATATATTTTTGTTTGTTACTATCCAGTTAGTAAATGTGCTATAATTATTTAGTTTATTTTAGAAAAGAATAAATAAAATGAAAGTGTTTTGGCCAGCTCATTCGTCCAATTGTTGAGAACTGCGTTGATAGAAACTGTACAAAGCTTAACAAAATACAAAACCACGTACAACTAAAAAAGAATTTGGCAGCTTAATAGCTCTACTGCAATCTTGCCACCCAGAAAAATCTATGCGAAACCTGCAACCCAAATAGTTAGAACAAATATTCTTACCAAAAAAATTTAATAAAGGAGAGACATAACTATTACACCGTGCGACAAAAACTAAAAAATTCAAAAGACAAAAAGATCAATATACTCACGAAACTATGGATAACATAGATAACATAATTTATTCGAGGGTTAGAGGGCTGGCCAATGCCTTTAGTGCAGCTTGGCAGCCACTGCATACATATAAACTCTCCCCACCACTTTTTTCCGCCACGATTTCGATTCGAAAGATTCCACAATTTGTGAGTCTGGGTTTGGTGCTGTGATTAAACCCGCATTCAGCCTCCGGGAACTCAACATTATAGAATCTCTTCAACAAAGGTAATGGTGGCATATTATCCTGTGGCATTTACCACCTCAGTGATTTACCAACATCCGTTTATTTTAAGTCTACGAGTGGCCTTTAAGGCTTCCCCTCTCGTACGAAGACACCAATTGGTGACGGTAAGTGCAGCAGTGCGTCAAGAGCAGCGCCAGGTGCTGTAGAGAAAGCTACAGCACGCGGCAATGGTTGTTCGAAGTTTAGCAAGCAGATTTCCCACGCTATTGATTTAGAGTCTGCTCCGCCATACAACTGACTCATAGCCGATTATGGGTCTGATCATAGAGGCATAAATTCAGAGAATTTCCATTGGTAACAGTTCCCACATTTTGCCAATGACCTTTTTACAATGAGGTTTTCAGATCGTAATCAGGAATCCAGCAAAGCGGTTCCTAAAGTGAAGCCTGTTTCCCCTGTGCGCGGGATTCTTTGCCCCACAGCATTGAGCCAACAATCCCAGCTAGCTTGGGAGAGGCATTTCAGCATGATTCCATTCCACTCGTCATACCTCAGGCCTTTTACGGCCTCCCAATAAGTTGGCCGGGCTTCCAGACCTCCTGATATAGTTGGAAGGTTTTTATGTTTTGAGGGGATAGCGAGAACAATTCTGCCTCGACCGATCCTTGCACCATTTCTACCTTCTTGGTTTTAGGCAAGGCTTTCTTGTTGCCAGAGATATGTTTGGCTGATATCGCCTTCTTCTGTCGCTGTCCTCTCGTGTTCGCCGCAAGATCGGCATTGGGCAACGCCAAGTAAGTACCCGCCTCGTTATGCCGCTAAGCGGCATTGGGACCGGCATTGGCGGGTGTCGTCACAGTTTTCTTCCTCTTGCAGAGTTCGCCATCACATTTGGATGTCGATGCATCCACCAAAGTCCCACTGGCTTCTAGAGTTACCTCTGTAAACCTGCGCCGCTTACTGGATGCAGCGACAGGAAGAGTTCTGCCAGCCACACAAGACGGTTTTCCCTGCTTGCGTGTCGACTTCCGATTCTTCCTCCTTTTGCCTCCTCTTCTGCGTTTGTGAAAGAACACCAACTCCGTCATTGGGGAGGGTCGTTGGTAGCGAGCTGCTTTCCGATACACATCTCCTGCAAGAGCTTGGTCCTCTACTGACTCTGTAGAAGATATGATTGGCCCGCTCTACTCCAGGATGCACTCCTGGTCTATGACGCTGAAAACTTTGGCAATGGTTGGGGCCTCCTGAATCCGTGCCCCTGCCGTAAATGCGGATGGATTTCCACAACTACCAGTGCAATATCATCCGTACGTCCGATGATGTTTGCGTTATGTTCTGAAAAACGTACTTCTGATGATTGTTATATTTCGAAGACTATATGCTGAACTGCTAATTACATTTAGATCGAAGTCGCTTTTTTTATCAGATTATATTTAATTTTGAAGACTACTAACAAAATACAGTTCTTTTTTCATGTTTAGCCTGTTTTCATACACACTTACGGTAGACATTCTTATCGGAAGTGATAATAGATTTTTTATTACTTTGTTTTGCGCTTCAATTCCTCAAAAAATTTGTGATATTGTTGTTCTTTGTAGTTTCCAACTTTGTAAGAATTTAAACTATCGCGATAAATTTTTTTGATTGGCTTTGAAATTGCTTCGTTTTGAAAAACAAATTGTCACTTAACATTGAGCAAAACAGCAACGAATTTATCCTTGCCACTAAGCGCCTTGAGCGCCTGATGGGGGGGGGGCTGAAGCTACATGTCAGCTAGTATTTAAGCAGCGTTTTCTCTGCTCATAAACAAACTGTTTACGCGAACTCGCAGTGCTATACAAAAAAAATAAAAAATACATACATATATGAATAAAGGATTGCATTCAGTTTTATCAGATGCGAAATCATATTCCAAATCCTTTTCTGTTTGATACNAAAAAAATAAAAAATACATACATATATGAATAAAGGATTGCATTCAGTTTTATCAGATGCGAAATCATATTCCAAATCCTTTTCTGTTTGATACTAAATACATATACATATATATTTATGTATATTTCTGCATACAGATTTTGCAGCAATTTAGTTAGCATGTATGCAGTATGTACTCAGTTACAGCCACAGACCGACCACTTGCCGTTTGATTAAAATTCTTACCGAATAATACATAGCTGCTCTTCGCTTAGGAATTTCTGCACAAATAAATTCTCTATTAATTGTTTGTGATGCGCATGCGCTAACCCTGCAGATGCGATGTTACTTACTGCCACTTTGTTATTCTCTGCAATTTCTGTACCTGTGGCGAAAGCTGCAACAAATAGGACAGTGGAATATTATTGTAGAATTTCGCAATAAAAACGTATGTTTCGAAATTGTCTAATTAATGATAAACAGTTAGCGTTTTTTTTAACATCCGGTTAGCGCTCATTTGCCAAGTAAGTTTTCATTAAGTTTACAGGAAGGTGGTCCACCGATTAGCTGGAAATCGGTGATCTTTTGCGGTAGTTTTTCAAAGTTTCGGTAAAGATATGCTGGGTTATGGTATTTTTGGGTATGAAAATACATTTTGTTCATCTGGTGTTAGCGAAAGAAATTGTCAAAAATCAACGGTAATTCCTAGCCACTTAAAACTTGCATTTTCTTGTATTGAAATTGAATGGGCTACACAAATTCTAAAAAACTGATTAAAAAATTTGAAATTTTGATGGCCATTTTATGAAATTCCCAGAATTTTTGCGAATTTCGTAGAAAGTTTGCAACATTGATTTTTATGATTTTTGTTATAGAATGAGCTATATTTTAAACAAAATTTATAAAAAAAAAAATATTTATAATGGAAAGTTTTTTGAATGTTGCGAAAAAACTGCCAGCGTGACAGTCGTTTCGTTTCCATTTCACTACATTTGATACTTCTGAATCCTAAATTTTGTACGATATTTTCCGATTTTTTCACTTCAAATTATGGTTCGCTTTCTTCTGCGCTTAAAATGATATATGTACCTTAAAAGCTTTTCTCTTCAACAAATGATACCCTAGGCGACAATCCATTGTTCGTCGACAAATTTTTCTTGCAATTTCCTCCCATTAGCCCGTTGGAAGGACGGAAAAGAGACGACAGCAGCCTAACCGCCTTTAAATGGATCTTGCAGCTTAATAAGATTTCGAAAAAGCGATTAGTGCATAGTTTGGGGTGCCAAATATAAATTGTATAGCCGAAAGTATTTTCCCTTTCACATTTGGCGCTACAACCGTTGTCGATTTGGGCCAAGAAGGTTACAGACTTCGCCAATTTACTATCCCCTTTGCGGAATTACTCCAGTTATGCATATCAAGGCCTTGAAAAGCATTTCTGGAAAAATTAGTTCAGCCTACTATAACACCCAATAAACATTTGGGCTTGGAGGTCAAGTTGAAGCCACTGCGGCCGCCGTATAGTAAACTATAGATACGGCTTGGTAGTAGATATGGCTATTGAAACGTGACTCGAAAGTGAGATGTATGATTAGGCGAAACCCGTCGATTATCGGTTTTAACCGCTAACGGAAACTGTATTATTTCTGCAGCTAAAAATGCCCGGGGAGCTGAACATAATGTTTGTTACGATTCCACTGCACGGAACATGAAATAGGCAGAAGAGAGAAGTAAAGACCTGGTCGAGAGCGCATGCTAAAAAACGAAGACGAATGGCGTACAGTAACAGATAAAACATACGTCTTCTAGCACAAAACAAAAAGCGTGCTGTATATCTTCAAACCGCTTTTAGAATCATAGCATACTGCTAATTGCGATAAGTACACTCCCCACCCCGCCGGTTAACAGCCCACGACTGCCCACGAATGTAAAACGCTGATATGTACGACGTTATTCAATGAAGAGATGAGCGCGCTAAAACGCTTGGACCACGAAACAGACATCAAGCTCAGCTATAGCTTTTAGTAACCTGTGGGTAATATGTATGCAAAAACCGAACTCTCAGCGTTCTAGTCACATGGCTGTGGGTGAGCTGAGCTCGTACGCCGGTTTTCAGTGTGGTAGGTGGCCCCATGCTGACCTGGCCTACTCGGTCAGTTGCCAGAGTTGACTGGTGCTCGGGCGGCTGGCGGCTTGCTTAGTTGGTTGGTTCCATGCCATTAAATGAGTACGGACTAAAACACTGTATGTAGTACGATATGTGTTCACTGTTTTAGCACTCGCGCTCTCAAGCTCTCGCTTTAGTTACAACCAACAGACAACGACCCAAGCGAAACGCCAGCGAATTTCAAGTATATTAACTAACTTCTCGCCTCCCTCATACATTTTTGCATGCAAAAGAGGCGAGGCGAGTCGCTGTCTCATGGTCGACGTAGTCGTCGTCGTCGTCGTCGTCGTCATCATCATAATCATCGGTATCGGTGTCGGTGGTCGTGCCACAGCGTATTCCTCAATGAAAATGCTTTGAAAAGCTTGAAGCGCGTAGCCATTTTGGCTGCACAAAATCACTAAATAAAACGAACGAATAAAACAAATGAGAAGAACAGCGAGAGTAAGGTTTATATTGTATACATACTCGTAGATAGCGGAGAGTTGGCAAATGAAAATATAAAAATACAAAAAGAAAAAATTTTTGTAATGAAAATTTTTGTGGCAGCAAGCAGAAAAGCGACAGCGCTGCAAAGCGAAATCTTCTTTGGCCGCCACTACGACTCTCAACCTCTACGCTGAGAAGCTACGGCTACGTTCGGCCTGTCAATATACACTTTGGCTTCATACTATCCACCAACAACCAAATAAAATACACAAATTTATTTCATAATTAAAAGCAAAGCATTGCAAATAAAATAAAATAAAAAATTTATTAATTATATTAAAGCATAATTTTACTTAATTTATACGAAAAATATATAACCGCGCTTTTTCTCGTATACGCAAATACCTACAAAAGAAAAGCCATTTCAAATCAATAAAGCACGCAACACCAGAAAAAAAAAAAAAATTACGAAATAATCGCTTGTAAACGTGTAAAATAAAAGCAGCGTGAAGTTTAATTACACACAGCATTGAAAGCGAGTAAAAAAAAAGCAAGTGGAATTTATTTTCATTTTGTGTAAAAGTAGAAAATTTTAGTGTTGCGTGAAATAAAACAAAGGCAAAGGCGAAATATTCCACACAAAAAAAAAGCAATAAAAAAGTAGGAAGTTGAAAAAAGCGCTGCGATTACGCACGAAACGCACGAGAAGTAAAATAATCGCCCATAGTGTTGGCGAAAACGGAAAAATAAAAAAAGAGCGTATGCGTGTCGAAAATTAGAGTACAAAGGCATAAAAACAGCAAATTATTTGTTGCTAAGCAAAAAGGTTTAATGTAAAAGTTGTAAACGTAAAAATAAAAGACAAAATTGAAAAGTTAAAAAAGTTGAATCAGTGAAAAAGAAATTGTGCAAAACTCGCAAGAAAATAAGTTGAGAAAGTAAATAAAATAAAATTGTGCGAAATTTGCAAAAAAAATAATAAAAAAAAAATTTTTAAATTTTGCGAAATTTCCACAAAAGGGAAAGAGGTGGGTAACAACAAAATTGGAGAGGAATAAGTTATAAAAAAAAATGAAAAAAAAGAAGCCGAGCTTTATGCAAAAGACGAGAATATTTATAAGCATAGAAGTATTTATTAAAAAAGTGGTTCAACCTAAGAAGAATTAACAAAATAAAATTATGTAAAAGTTCAATGTATAGTAGACTGTACCAAAAAAAATGGTCGCCGTACACCCCTGAGTCTTAAGCACCCGCATATTTGCAAGGCAATAACGAAAACAAGTATTAAGGCTGTTCAGGATATTGTGCAAATGGTCGTGGATTTGCATTTGTATTTGCATTTAGAAATTTTATGCTTGCTACCATGGCAACCGTTTGCATTTTATCGTTGTGAATTTTCAAATGCACTAAAATATTCAAATGCACGATCATATTCACACGATCCTGAACAGCCCTAATATTTTTTTTTGGCCGAACGTAAATTTGTTTGTCATATCGATGTTCTTGTCTCGAGGATATTTTTTTTGTGTTGACCTAAAAATCGCTAATACCGAAACTACGCCTTAGGGGTGTACACCAAATTTTATTTTTTTTT
>NW_016163316.1:24635-37272 GCF_001687245.7 Rhagoletis zephyria | reverse complement strand
GCAAATGGAATTATAAACTTTATTATTTTCTACTTTCTACAATCGATCATCAGCAAGTTTTGTTTTTTATACAAAATATGGAAAAATGTATTTTAACATTTTTTCACTTCATATAAGATCGTTGGAGAACAAACAATATATTGGAAAAGAAGAAATACCTTATATTAATATTGAAGAAGGATTAGAATTTACCGATATTAGAATAGCTTCAAATGGTACAACTATAATTTATATTTTAAGCTTACGTACCACTAACAAAGAAACTTGTGAAAAAATTATGCTCAAAGGAGTGAAAAAGGAAAATAAAATTAATAAAAATGTAAATCCAAGTTTTACGGACTAAAAAATGAATGTAGAAGATATAATAAAATAACAATTTGCTATGAAAACGATTTTAGCGAAATAAGTAATAATAGTTGTATTAGCAATCTTATAAATAGTAAACGCCCAAATTGTACGCTTGTCAACGCCGACCGCATTAGCAGCCTTGAAGAGTTACAACCTGTAATACTGTTCTTGAACGACTACAATGGTTTAATCGATATAGTTAGATGCAAAATCAATTGATCTTAATAGAACATTTATAATTCAACACCACAACTCTCCCCTCAAAGTACAAAACCAAAATTTCTACGTGCATGAAATGAGCAATTTGCAACCTCTTCCAGCCGTTTTAAAACAGCCAAATCCAAAAACACCCTTCGAAGAAATACTTTCCTTGCAGATGATGAAGGACCTCCAAACACAAAATACGAAGAAATTGGACACGATCAACAAAATCAATAAAGTTGGTCTAACTCTAATACTGCACTCATTATATCTATCATACGACTCGCCTTTAAAATTCCCGATAGAAGGAAGCGAAACAACCCTCAAGGGAAATGCAATAAACCAAGTGCCCCTTTCTCTCCAGAATCTGCGAATATGCGACCGGGGACGTCCGCACTTGAGGAGGGAAGAGCTAACGCAATACTTCACATAACTCCACATAAGAATGACGGTAACCAAACACCCCACACGCGCAGCTCAGCACTTCATACAACTCAACATAAAGAAGATGGTAATACAACACCTTACACGCGCAACCAAAAAGTTGGGCAACAAATTCCAGAGCAGCAAAATACCTGTCACGTTGACAGCACTCGGGCTTAACTTTTAGGTTTAGCTTTAGAATTAAGAGAATTTGTAAGTTGAGTTGTTAAACTTATATCAACAAATAAAGACCGGCCTCGTCCGGAACAATGTTTTTTGTAACCTACCGAGGCCGGGTAGTTTAACTTATACAACAAAAGGATGAAAGTCGTTAGAACTTGGAAATATAGCGGTGGCTGAAATAAAAAGTGTTACACCATGTTACAGTTTTGCTCGTCACTGTATGTCATTATAGAGCAGTATAGTAACTGCTTGCACATACTTATGTATTTTACACTTATCTATGAAGATTTGATTGCGTTAAACAATTTGCCACAACACTTTGCCAGCAAGAAAAACAAGTGATCAAAACATCTGTTTGCAATACATGAAAGTAATAAACTTTTTTTTTAGTTTTCTTATAACAATATTACAGTTTAGAACTGCAGATGTTTAAGAAGAACGCAAATACTCATTTACTCACATTTGCTTAGAATTTTATTTTGTTTTTTTTTTGCAAAATTTGATTTACATATATTACTTTCTTTTTCTTTTTAACTTTGCATTCGCGTACTTTCCCTTGCATATTTTTCCCTGAAGAGTTATGCCAACCGACTAAGAATTCTTTTTAGATCAGTAAGTTAATAAGTTTTGATTTACGAGCAATTCGAAAACTATTAGTTTTTTTTTCTTCTCCACACTGACTAGCCCCTTTCGAAAACAAGCAAAAAAGGGTAAGGGTCTTCGCACCAGGGTTCGGAAATATTCATATATGAGTTCGAAGAAACTAGCGAGGAATTCATAAAATTACAGTCCACTGTTACAAACTGTTTATCCGTGCTAGAAACTGAAAACATTCCCACAGATAACTGGGACCCAATTCTGGTAAATGTATGTTCCGCAACACTGCCAGAAAAATCTTTACTTCTATGGGAGCAATCGCTTCCATCCCGAAAAAAATGTCCGACATGGCAACATATGAAAGATTTTCTTACTACCCAGTACGAAATAGCAGAGAGGGTAGATAAAAAACTATCAAAACCCAAAAAGACACAAAATGATCTACATAGAAGCTTCAATATACCCCAAGCCAGAAATCCCACATCACACAATAGAAGCTTCAATAGATCGCAATCATTCATAACTCAAAATAAATATGCGTCATGCGAATTGCGTAAAAGAGGTCACAAATTAAGATCTTGCGAGAGATTTAAAAATCTAACAATAAACGAAAGAAATAATTTCGCTAGAAGCTCAAAGCTTTGTATCAATTGCTTATCTCAGTCTCACAGGTTAAAAGAATGTGGAAGCAAATTTACCTGCGTATATTGTCACAGGAGACATCATTCGATGCTTCACATAACAAATTTTAAAAGCACACCCCAAAAAAACTTGAACTCTTACAGAACTCCTGGTCTAGTGGCAACAACCAGACCCGAAGACCCTAAAACGCAGGACCCCGAAATTACACAAGAGCGATCATGCTGCTCAAAAGCAGGAAATATACAAGCTCTGCATTCAAACAATGAAAGCAACATTTTACTTCCCACTGCAGTTATCTCCATCGAACACCGAGGAGAACTATTTAAGCTTAGAGCTCTAATAGATCAAGGTTCACAAAGATCTTTTATCTCGGAAGAAGCACAGAACCGACTAAAGCTCCCAACAAAAAATTCAAACTTTGAAATTTCGGGAATGGGTGGAAGAGTAATCCAAAACTCCAATAAAATCTGCTCATTAACCCTGATTTCCCCCAATGCGGATGTATGAATAGAGGCACACGCCATAGTTCTGCCGCAACTCACAAATATGCTTCCAAGCTATAAAGTAAATGGAAAAGATCGCCAAAAATTTGCCCACCTCAATTTAGCGGATCCCAACTGCCACACCCCGCGCAAGTTGATATCCTATTAGGCACCGACCTAATACCCAAAATCATGCTTGAAGGCGTTGAAAAAATTTCTAACACCCTGTTAGCCCAAAATACTATATTCGGGTGGATCCTAAGCGGCCAAGTGCCAGCAACAAAAATTAACTTTCATAACTCCAGTCAAGGAGGTGATCGCCCTTATTCACAAAGAATAAGATTTTGGAAGTTAGGAAAACCTCCCCCCTTACGAATTGCCACCCCAGGTGATCCCAGCCCTTTAGAATTTATGAAAAAACGTTCCTACAATAAAAAAAATGTTCTTAAATTCCAAAATAAGAAAACTGTGAATTCAAGGGAAGGCAGTGTCAAATCATTTCCCGAAAGCAACCATAACATTGATCGTCAGCGAGGAACCTTGCCGGTCCCGCAGGATGGCTTTCGCCAATTATGAGACAAACGAAATCCCTAATGAATTCGGGACGAAATAGAGTAATATCATAGTACCGTAAGTCCGGCATTAAATTAAAATGTTAATTCAGATTTCCTCTTTTAATTTTGCCAAGCCGGTTATTGCATCACTAACAAATATCCCGACGAAAGTTATATCGTCCATGAGTTTAGCCACAATGCCGAAATGCGGCTATTTCGCTCTGCTCTTTATCAACACTGTTGTTATCCGTGCTGGGCCTTTCGTGTTAAAGTCTTCCGTGCCAGGGACCTCAACTTACTTGGAGGGCTTTGTGGTCGTCTTTAGTTACTCTACAACAATGACGATTCACCTCGAGTTGAAATATGGTCTGACTTGTGCGGCTTGTCCCTAGACATTTTCCTGCCTCGTCGGCCGGTAAGGATTTTCATCCAAAGTACCGACAACAATATTCGCCAGAGGCCAAAGAGGAACTGGAAAAAATAAAAAATAGTAAAATTAAAAGTCTCGCCCAGAATAACTTATCTCTGGCAATCACACAGTAAACTTTAAACAATTCACTATTGAATTGAAGCCGTTCTTACCTCACGGCCCCTCTCTGACCTTATTCTCGGTCATGCTCTTAGACTAGCTCAACTTCTGGCAATACCCGAACCGGACGAGCTATCATTATCCCTTATAAATCGATGGGAACGAATGAAAAATTCTCCATCACGAATTCAGTCGCCAATGATCATATACGAGTATTAAACGTGCGCACGTAAAATGTTATCTTAACCAAACCGCAGATGAAAGAAAACCAATTAGCCAGATTAACCTACTAATCGGCAGCTAAAATACATACACCTAATACAATGAGATTGCTACCGCACCCGCCGCCATTATTCCTGCGGCATACCCGGAATCACCAGTATCCTAGCTGCTCGGGTAACACACATGCCGCCGCAATATACTGCACATGGGCATTGCCTAAATTTCCTTGCGCTCCTACACGCGAAGAGGGACTTCCCACAGGCAGCAGGCTCCAAGATATCGTCGCTTCCACTATCATATGTCGGAGACAACAATCCACCCGCATCATCGTCGGTCCACTGGCCTGAGTAATGTGGTCCACAAACTACCAGAGCTACAGCGGTTACTAGGCGAAGGATTCGCCTAGGGGCCCCAGGATGGCTAAATTAGCAGCTCCCACTCCACCATCAACCGATGTCAGCAGATGTCGCCTCATCCACTCCACATTCACATACACATAAATTCACACTAACTATTGTAAATAAAACACTTTGACATTTAACTTCTTCATCACCTCTGTAAACACACACACACGTACATAACTTGTCAATTTACTTTGATGTTAAAAGACACAATTTTTGCGATCTTCCCCCGAGCGGACGTGTCCGAACAGCCCCCAAATTGGATAATAAAAGTTACATTATAAATCCTAAAGCGAACTTCCCAGTGCCTTTTCTTTAATATCAAGTGGAAAGTGAAAGTTCAAGTGGTAAGATAGCTCAAAAAGATCATAGGCCTCAGTTATTCAGATTTGTGCTATGTTTCAGAGCAAGTTGAAAAATTCAGAGTAGCACAGACAAGCTTGCAGGAATGGCATGAATGTTTTGGACATCTGAATAAGAAGGATCTGAATAATGCTTTGCGCGAAGGAAAAGTTTTTGGAGCGAAAGTAAGTCTCAACGAAGATATACCCATTTGTGAAGTCTGCGTCAAGGGCAAGCAAACTAGAGCTCTTGTTAACAGTCGATTATCCGGTTAACCGATTATTCGAATAGTCGAGTAGCAACTTTTGGATTGACTGAAAATCGAATAGCAAGTATTCGATCGTTTCATCAACTTCGACTAGTCGTGCAATTGATTAACTGTCATTATTCGAATAGTGAAAGTTTTTTAAATAGAAATTTTTTCTCACTTCAAAACAAAAAATTTGCTTCATACAAAATGAGTTTACGTAAGCGTAGCTGGGTGTGGAACTTCTTTTCTAATTCCGAAGGTGGAAAAGAAGTCAAGTGTTCAATATGTGGACAAAATATGGCCTATAATAATTCGACATCGTCTTTGGCAACCCATTTGAAGGCCATTCATAAGAGGAACAAGTAGATGGACCTGGAAATGTATGTTTATGCTAACGAACTAATAAGTGGTAATTTTCCATAGTTTATCCTCCCCAGGACCACAGATGTAAAAATGTTAAGCGTAGAAGAAAAGACGAAGATGGCGAAACTATTTCAAAGGAGCGCCAAGAGACCATTTCTCGTGCAATAGCACGATTAATTGCAACAAATATGTTACCCATTTCTCTTGTTGCAACCCTGAATTCCATGAGTTTATGAAGGTGATGGATGCACTTTGAATTTTGCATATTCTGCTATAAGTCACGTGTTCATCTCCATCATAATTCATGCAGTACCACACCATTTTTGGTACTATAAATATTCAAAGCCTATCAACCGCAAAACTTATGAAATATTGAAAGAAAACAACTATTCGAATAGACGAATCTGTCAAGTAATCGAATGAAAACAACTAGTCGATTATGAACGGTTAGTCGAAAGTGACCGGTTAATCGATTAATGGTATTCGATTATTTTTTGAAACAACTTTTTCTATTCGATTAACCGATTAATCGGTTAGTCGATTAACAAGAGCTCTAAAGCAAACGCAGAAGCCATTTCCAAAATCGAACACCAAATCAACGATACTATTGGAGTTGATTCACACTGATGTATGTGGACCAATGCGTATCAATTAACTTGGAGGATCCCGATATTTCGTCACATTCATCGATAACAAATCTAGATGGTGCGAAATATATTTCATCAAAAGAAAAGCGATGTTTTCGCTAAGTTTCTAGAGTACAAACGAATGGTTGAAAAAAGGACTGGTAAATCAATTAAATGCGTCCGATCAGATAACGGCACCGAATACGTGAACAATGAAATGCAAAATCTTCTAAAGAAAGTAGACAGTAGCATACACGCAGCAGAAGAATGGTATTGCAGAGCGTAAAAACAGGACGTCAGTAGAAATGTCCCGATGCATAATGATACAATATGGACTTCCCCCATCTTTTTGCAGTATTGACAGCAAATTACATCAGAAACAGATGTCCATCTCGCAGTCTATAAGGCGAAACTCCATTCCAGTTGTGGACTGGAAGAGTTCCAGACGTAAACCACTTGCGAAAGTTTGGTTCTACGGCATATGCCCTGGACAAAACTCTGAAGAAGGGAAAGTTTGAACCCAAGTCGCGAAAATGCATTTTCATCGGATACTCAGAAGAAACTAAGACTTACTGGCTTTGGGATGCAGACACGAAAAAAGTTCTGCGGAGTAGAGATGTAACTTTTACGAACAGTTTCGAGTCAGACAATTGCGAAGAATTTATTATTGAAGAGGCTGCAGCAGCAGCTTAGAATTTGGTATGGATTTTGACCTTTGCAATAACAAAAACGACGCAATAAGAAGCAGTTTTCAAGAAGCCAGCGAAGAACCCAATGAAGAGTGTAGTACAGAACGTAATGAAGGGTATAGTACTACATCAGAATTCGAAAGCAGTGAGCAATTTGTCACTCCCATGACTTCGCTGCGAGGACCAGGGAGGCCTAAGAATATTCTGACAGGAAAACCAGGAAGACCACGGAAATTGTTCAATATGGTGCGTCCAGTGAATGAAGAAGCGTCAAGTGAGCCTGTTCAAGATCACCATAACACTGCTGGTTTAGTTGTGCAGGACGACCAATTATCAACCGCCGAAGTTTTGTCTAGTCCAGAAGCAGTTGATTGGAGAAGCAACACATGGGTCATAGTAGATCGGCCAGCTAAGAAGAAAATCATCGAATGTAAGTGGGTCCTGCTTACAAAGTATAAACCTGACGGCACTATAGAACGACGAAATCCTAGATTGGTCGCAAAAGGTTTTACTCAAATACCTGGAATTGATTTGACGAAACGTTTGCACCTGTTGCTAGAATTGGATCCATTCGGTTATTGGTAGCTCTAGCAGCGGAATATGGTCTAACATTGCATCAACTAGATTTTGTAACTGCTTACCTAAATGGGGATATCGAAGAAGAAATTTATATGAGAATACCGAAGGAATTCGACAAAATTTTAAGCAAAGATGAACTGAAAGAATACCACGGCGATAAGGTGTGCTTGATTAAGAAAGCACTTTACGGTTTGAAGCAGTATGGTAGACAATGATACAAGAAACTAGATGAGAAATTGAAACTAATGAAGTTTCAGCCATTAAAATCAGATCCTTGCGTGTTCATGAAGGAAAGACAAAAGGATATGGTCATCATCACAGTTTACGTCGATGATTTTATTGTAGCATCAAATAACCATCAGATGACGCACGAAGTGAAAATGGAACTAGCAAAATCATTTGAGATGAAAGACTTGGGCGAGTTAAAATTCTGTCTTGGCATTAGTTTCAAGCAGGATATCCAAAGCAATAGAGTAACGATGTCACAAGAAAAGTATGTGAGGGATGTTTTAAAACGGTTCAACATGCAAGACGCAAAGACAGTCTCAACTCCTTTGAATCCGAGTACAAAACTTTCAAAAGAAATGAGCCCGAATAACGAAAGAGAGAAGAAAGAAGTTCGGAGTATACCATACCAGAATCTTATTGGGTCTTTAATGTACTTGGCAGTATAGACACGGATGATATCGCACATGCAGTCAGCGTTTTAAGCCAATACAATACAAATTACGGACATCAATACTGGATAGCTGCAAAACGGGTATTACGATACTCAAATAACTGCCAACATGGGACTAGTATTTAAGAAAACCGGAAAAGAACTAGTAGGTTGTGCTGACGCAGATTGGGGCGCTAATATAGACGACAGAAGATCCTATACAGGTTTTGTTTTCAAGTTAGCAAACGCTGCAGTAAGCTGGGAGTCTCGAAAGCAGAAAACTGTTGCAATATCAAGTACAGAAGCAGAGTATATGGCGCTCTCTGAATCAACAAAAGAAGCGATACATCTCAGACGTTTGTTAACTGAAATACAGGGTCAGCTAAGCACTACTAAAATTTTTAATGGCAATCAAGGCGCAGGAATGTTAAGCAAAAATCCCATATTTCATAATCGAACGAAGCATGTTGATATCCGTCATCATTTTATTAGAGACACAGTGGAGAGAGGAGAAATCTCAATTGAATATTTGTCGACTGATAAAATACCAGCTGACGTGCTGACTAAAGCGTTACCATTGCCGAAACATAATAATTGCATTAAAGAAATTGGATTAACTACAATTTAGATTAAACATACTTATTATATATATATTCATTTGTAAGATTCTATTTGAGGAGAAGTGTTGGATTTCAGCAAATGGAATTATAAACTTTATTATTTTCTACTTTCTACAATCGATCACCAGCAAGTTTTGTTTTTTATACAAAATATGGAAAAATGTATTTTAACATTTTTTCACTTCATATAAGATCGTTGGTGAACAAACAATATATTGGAAAAGAAGAAATACCTTATATTAATATTGAAGAAGAATTAGAATTTACCGATATTAGAATAGCTTCAAATGGTACAACTATAATTTATATTTTAAGCTTACGTACCTTGTTAGTGGTGAAAAAATTATGCTCAAAGGAGTGAAAAAGGAAAATAAAATTAATAAAAATGTAAATCCAAATTGTACGGACTAAAAAATGAATGTAGAAGATATAATAAAATAACAATTTGCTATGAAAAAGATGTTAGAGAAATAAGTAATAATAGTTGTATTAGCAATCTTATAAATAGTAAACGCCCAAATTGTACGCTTGTCAACGCCGACCACATTAGCAGCCTAGAAGAGTTACAACCTGGAATACTATTCTTGAACGATTACAATGGTTTAATCGATATAGATGGAAAATCAATTGATCTTAATGGAACATTTATAGTTCAACACCACAACTCTACCATCAAAGTACAAAACAAAAATTTCTACGTGCATGAAATGAGCAATTTGCAACCTCTCCCAGCCGTTTTACAACAGCCAAATCCAAAAACACCCTTTGAAGAAATACTATCCTTGCAGATGATGAAGGACCTCCAAATACAAAATACGAAGAAACTGGAGACGATCAACAAAATCAGTAANCTACAATGGTTTAATCGATATAAGTAGATGCAAAATCAATTGACCTTAATAGAACATTTATAATTCAACACCACAACTCTACCCTCAAAGTACAAAACCAAAATTTCTACGTGCATGAAATGAGCAATTTGCAACCTCTTCCAGTCGTTTTAAAACAGCCAAATCCAAAAACACCCTTCGAAGAAATACTTTCCTTGCAGATGATGAAGGACCTCCAAACACAAAATACGAAGAAACTGGAGACGATCAACAAAATCAATAAAGTTGGTCTAACTCTAATACTGCACTCATTATATCTATCATACTACTCGCCTTTAAAATTTTCGAAAGAAGGAAGCGAAACAACCCTCAAGGGAAATGCAATAAACCAAGTGCCCCTATCTCTCCAGAATCTGCGAATATGCACTTGAGGAGGGAAGAGCTAACGCAATACTTCACATAACTCCACATAAGAATGACGGTAACCAAACACCCCACACGCGCAGCTCAGCACTTCATACAACTCAACATAAAGAAGATGGTAATACAACACCTTACACGCGCAACCAAAAAGTTGGGCAACAAATTCCAGAGCAGCAAAATACCTGTCACGTTGACAGCACTCGGGCTTAACTTTTAGGTTTAGCTTTAGAATTAAGAGAATTTGTAAGTTGAGTTGTTAAACTCATATCAACAAATAAAGACCGGCCTCGTCCGGAACAATGTTTTTTGTAACCTACCGAGGCCGGGTAGTTTAACTTATACAACAAAACGATGAAAGTCGTTAGAACTTGGAAATATAGCGTTGGCTGAAATAAAAAGTGTTACACCATGTTACAGTTTTGCTCGTCACTGTATGTCATTATAGAGCAGTATAGTAACTGCTTGCACATACTTATGTATTTTACACTTATCTATGAAGATTTGATTGCGTTAAACAATTTGCCACAACACTTTGCCAGCAAGAAAAACAAGTGATCAAAACATCTGTTTGCAATACATGAAAGTAATAAACTTTTTTTTTTGAGTTTTCTTATAACAATATTACAGTTTAGAACTGCAGATGTTTAACAAGAACGCAAATACTCATTTACTCACATTTGCTTAGAATTTTATTTGTTTTTTTTTTGCAAAATTTGATTCACATATATTACTTTCTTTTTCTTTTTAACTTTGCATTCGCGTACTTTTCCCTGAAGAGTTATGCGAACCGACTAAGAATTGTTTTTAGATCAGTAAGTTAATAAGTTTTGATTTACGAGCAATTCGAAAACTATTAGTTTTTTTTCTTCTGCACATTGACTAGCCCCTTTCGAAAACAAGCAAAAAAAGGTAAGGGTCTTCGCACCAGGGTTCGGAAATATTCATATATGAACGTTCAAGGTGAACGTATCAAATTTCGCTGATGTCAAGAAGCCGCAGGGGGTGAAATAACACAAACGGCAATTACGCAAATTTGCGTTATTTCCCAATTGAATGTGAAATAACACAAATTGTCTTTATTTCATTTCTCGTAATAAGACCAACTTTTATACTTGATTTGAGTAATTAAAGCAAAATAGCAAAAGCAGTTACATTTGACAAAAAGTAGTACATGAACAAGTTAAATGGACGGATTTGTAAGTATACAATTTTGAAAGTGCCCAGCGTCGCGGCGGTCCGCGTTCCCTGCCACCCCCTCCTTTCGCAATTATGTACTGGTGGCATTATAACCGTTTAGAAAAAGGAAAAATGATAAAATAACACTAGTTCACTTCTGAAACTACTTTTTAATGTCCAAGTAATGGGAATTATTGTGCATGCTGTTATTGCATGCATCCCACCCATAGTGGAATTTACCAGGTGCCACTGCTTTATTTGAAAATTTGCCTATAAAATATGACTATAAGGCAGCCTAATGTCAGAAAATAAAGCGGGAAAGCCGTTTTATTACTTCATGTGTTTATTGCGACATGATTCCATGCAAACATTTTAAGGTTTTCCAGCAAAGTTTTTAACATATTAAAGAGCATGCAGAAAAAATTCATACAAAAGCGCTATGTCCAATATGCGGAGCAGTTTTTAAAGACAATGCTTTTCCTATATTTTGTTAGACTTTTCATAAGTAAAAATATTTTGTGAATATTACTTTCTTCATATGAATTATATCACATTTTTTGTTTAATTCAAGGCCTATCAAACAGGTTTAAGAGCATTTGCGCAAAAACAACATTTGCCTATATTTTGTTGTTGCTTCTGGTATCGAAGGTGCCAAAAACTGTTCTGATTTTTTTCTTCTACATCAAAGCGTGCCATGCGAAAAAGGTAAAAAATTTAAATTGAAAAAATGAAAATTGTTGCAACTTTCTTTCTTAGTAAATTGGTTCGCTTCTCGAAGCATTGATCCATCCTGTGCCAGGCCCAGTAATCAGCGATTGTGCTGCTGAGTTGGGCGAGCTTTCCAAAGCTGCTATTTAATCGCTGGTTTTGTATGGAAAATGTATCACACGCAAATAGATTTTAACAATTTAGAATTGTGAGATGAAATGTAAAATATTTGATATTTTCGAGAACAAATAATTTGAAAAAATCAAATCAGCTGCTATACTGATATTACCTGTTCAATGTGCCTTGGTTTAATTGTACTTTTGGAATAAACATTCTTTCTCCTTCTGTCAGTAAACTGTTTTTTTTTTACAAACAGTATAAATAAGCAATGGGAAATAAGGCAAAACTCAACAAAACTCAGATCCACCATAGATCAGGTATTCACAATACGCCAAATCTTGGAAAAGACCCGCGAGAATAGGGTCGACACACACCATCTATTTGTCGATTTCAAAGCCGCTTTCGACAGCACGAAGAGAAGTTGCCTTTATGCCGCGATGTCTGAATTTGGTATTCCCGCGAAACTAATACGGCTGTGTAAAATGACGTTCAGCAATACCACCAGTTCCGTCAGAATACGGAAGGACCTCTCCGAGCCTTTTGATACCAAACGAGGTTTCAGACAAGGGGACTCCCTTTCGTGTGATATCTTTAATCTGATGTTGGAGAAGATAATAAGAGCTGCAGAACTGAACCGCTCAGGAAAAATACTTTACAAGAGCGTACAGTTG
>NW_016163316.1:16651-20278 GCF_001687245.7 Rhagoletis zephyria | reverse complement strand
TGAAGCAGACATTCGCAAAAAACAAATTGAAACACAAAAAACTCGATTTTGAATATTTTTTTTCCAATTTTTATTGGTAATCAAACAACCGTCAAAGTTAACTCCAAATGTTCAATTGATTGTGTTTTCCAAAAAGCTCTTTTTCATTTAACAAGTTAAATGGGGCCAATTTGAACATAATATAAAACTTTAATATATTGGTTTTAACTTCAAGAATTTCAGAACAATTAACATTACTTGTCATAAACATATCAGCTTTCGTTCCAACAAAAAGGGCAGATATTTTAATATGATTATTTTCATTTTTAAATTCAATATTAATATTGTTACTGATCTCATCTTTTTTAATAAAGTTACTCAAAATTAAGACATAACGTGCTTTGATAGTTGCATATAAGTATGGCAAACGAGATCTTTGAGCTCTGAGCTCTTTTAGAGCGTTCCATCACGTCTACGATTTGCAGGTTTTGCAGGATTTAGTCCAAAGTCGTTCCCGTACCCCAAAAATTCTGTATCTGGGAACACTCTCGTGAGAGTAACTGAGCAACTGTTCCCAGAATGAAGTTTCAAGATTTAGTCCGGAGTTTCTCTTCTGGAAAACTCATGAAAAGTGTCAAACGATAGGTAGAGTTGCATTTGTGTACAAAAACAGAACGCGNATTCATATACATATGTATACATATATATATAGCTATAGCTATAAGTGGCAGCGATGGTTCACTGCTATCGTTCACGTTCATAACACTAAAGTGAATCTTTACTCAAAGCGGAAACATGGAAAGGAAAGACGCGGATGATACAATTGAAATACTTATGACTTTAGTTTTTTATGTATGTGTTACTTAAATTTATTTATATTTTACTTGTATGTATGTACATACATATACATATAGTAATTTAGCCTCATTTATCAAAAATTCAATTAACGCACATGGCCATCTCAGCCATTTCCGATGAGGTCTCATCGTACGCAGAGATAAATAGTGCATACGAACTAAACATTTTGAAGGCTCTAAGTAATCCGTTGAAGCAGACATTCGCAAAAAACAAATTGAAACACAAAAAACTCGATTTTGAATATTTTTTTTCCAATTTTTATTGGTAATCAAACAACCGTCAAAGTTAACTCCAAATGTTCAATTGATTGTGTTTTCCAAAAAGCTCTTTTTCATTTAACAAGTTAAATGGGGCCAATTTGAACATAATATAAAACTTTAATATATTGGTTTTAACTTCAAGAATTTCAGAACAATTAACATTACTTGTCATAAACATATCAGCTTTCGTTCCAACAAAAAGGGCAGATATTTTAATATGATTATTTTCATTTTTAAATTCAATATTAATATTGTTACTGATCTCATCTTTTTTAATAAAGTTACTCAAAATTAAGACATAACGTGCTTTGATAGTTGCATATAAGTATGGCAAACGAGATCTTTGAGCTCTGAGCTCTTTTAGAGCGTTCCATCACGTCTACGATTTGCAGGTTTTGCAGGATTTAGTCCAAAGTCGTTCCCGTACCCCAAAAATTCTGTATCTGGGAACACTCTCGTGAGAGTAACTGAGCAACTGTTCCCAGAATGAAGTTTCAAGATTTAGTCCGGAGTTTCTCTTCTGGAAAACTCATGAAAAGTGTCAAACGATAGGTAGAGTTGCATTTGTGTACAAAAACAGAACGCGGTGAAAGCAAATAACCTTACATTTGTTAAAAAATGGAAGTAAATAATGAAATATTCGAATATATATGCAATTATTATTAATTATATAGATTTTAATAGTTACTAAGTGATCTTTCAGCCAAATCAGTCTTGTACTAATGACAAGTAAACAAACCAAATGACGATGTTGCTGCAAAAGGTGCTTTTTGCGTTCCCGTACACTTCTGCTTCTGTTCTCCTGTTACTCCTACTAGAGAGAGTAGAAATGTAGTTTGACATTTCCACAGGTTTTAGTCTGAAAAGTACTGGAACAAAATATTTGTTAAGATTCGTAATTATGGGAAAAATATACGATAGAAAAAAAAATATCATTTGGATTTGCAAGACATTCCTTCTGCCAGGTCTGCAGATCGCATACCGTTTACTTCGTAAAAGCAGGAAAAAAATAAAGTTTCGAACTATCCCTTTGCTTAATTATTCTTAACACAACGCTTTCTGGTGAAATCCATCGTGTTTGAGATATGCCCAGGATTTTGTGGGGTTTTACCCAACAGTAGTCCTGAAATTCCTTCAATTCATGTATCCTCTTCGGGCTGTGGGAAAATAAACTATATATTTTGCGGCACAGTGTCTCAATACTTTTGGGCAGTTTCTTACAAGCGTAGCTCGAGTAAAGGTGAAGTGAGTGAGTGGCATGTGCACTTTATATAAAATAAATCGGTTTCTGCACTCAATAATATTTTCAGCCCGCCCAAGTCTCCAACCATAACATTGGCTCCATCAGTGGCTAAACCAATTAGGTTTCTTATTTGTAAAGGCAGGATTGGTAAATGTTTGAAAGGTACAATTGGCAAATATTTATTTGCAAAATGATGTTTGAAATATATATTTTTATAATTAAGAATTTAAAAACTTAATTTAACTATCCGACCAAAATCTTATTTTGCCTACCAACCTACCAAATGAAAAAGAAGCGACCAAATTTGGTCGGANATTTTCAGCCCGCCCAAGTCTCCAACCATAACATTGGCTCCATCAGTGGCTAAACCAATTAGGTTTCTTATTTGTAAAGGCAGGATTGGTAAATGTTTGAAAGGTACAATTGGCAAATATTTATTTGCAAAATGATGTTTGAAATATATATTTTTATAATTAAGAATTTAAAAACTTAATTTAACTATCCGACCAAAATCTTATTTTGCCTACCAACCTACCAAATGAAAAAGAAGCGACCAAATTTGGTCGGAAAGGACAATAGTGGCAACACTGATCTCTAGCCACAACAACTTTCCGCGAATATTTGGCGCAGCATTTACATTCACTTACAGTGGCTACACACGACGAACATATCCGCGCACATGCTCGGCTTGCGGTGCATGCTCGTCGTTTGTAGCGTGGTTTGCGAGCATTGCATTGGAGGAAAAAACAACAACCTCTTTTTGTGTTGATGCTTGCAGTGTGCACATCGCGGATAAATGCATCCAAGCCATGTGCGTTAATTGAATTTTTGATAAATGAGGCTAAATTACTATATGTATATGTATGTACATACATACAAGTAAAATATAAATAAATTTAAGTAACACATACATAAAAAACTAAAGTCATAAGTATTTCAATTGTATCATCCGCGTCTTTCCTTTCCATGTTTCCGCTTTGAGTAAAGATTCACTTTAGTGTTATGAACGTGAACGATAGCAGTGAACCATCGCTGCCACTTATAGCTATAGCTATATATATATGTATACATATGTATATGAATGCACGCTGTTTGGTCCACCAATACATACGCGAAGGAGAATCAATACAAAATATTTGATACGTTCTTCTTCTTTATTGGCGCTGTAACCGGTTAAGCGATTTTGGCCGAGTCCAAAACAGCACGCCAGTCATTTCTCTTCTGTGCTAACTGACGCCAATTGGAAATGCCAAGTGAAGCCAAGTCCTTCTCCACCTGGTCTTTCCA
>NW_016163316.1:0-15688 GCF_001687245.7 Rhagoletis zephyria | reverse complement strand
ATTTCTGTTCCTTTTCTTCGCATGCAGAAAGGAGAATTCTATGTTGTGAGGGTTATAATCCCTAAGCGCGGCCGAAGGCCGCCTACGCAGAAAGGTGTTCTCTGCAAAAGGTGTTCTGCCCCTTTTCTTTGGCAACACAGAAAGGAGAATTCTACGTTGTGAGGGTTATAATCCCTAAGCGCGGCCGAAGGCCGCCTACGCAAAAAGAAGTTGGACGGACAAAAACTTTTTTAATACAGTGGCAGCAGCAATTTAGTTCCATTTTATTTTTAATAGAGTGGCAACACTAATTTCCCTCCATGTTATTTATATTAACTGCGCAAGATTGTCGTGCGGATTTTCACCATCGGAATATTCCTATTAAATACAGAATTTCGCGAAAGTGTACACTTAAAACATTACAAATGTATAACAACTAATAAATACGTGTTAAATTAAGTTCATTTATTCCATTCATTTGCGTGAAATTCATCAAAACATAGTACGGAAAGTGCAAGTTCTTTTTGCAAATAACTCTTTAATTAATTAAAAATGTTAATTTCCGGTCTCGGATTGTTATTATTGGCGTTAAGACGCGTCGATTGATACCACTCTCGAACTTGTTCCGTCCATTTTGACCTACCTTCGCTAAAGTGCACTTTTACCGAGCTGTTTCCTGTTAAAATATTTGTAATTATGTACTTCGATGTAAAATAGCCTATTTTCTAAATTTTTCAAGCGATTAAATCCGGCAAAAATACATTTTCAAAGCTATCTTACAAATGCTTATATCAAGATATAAAAACCCCCACACAAATATTGCCACTGATATAACTTATATTTAGCGACCAAAATGACAGCTGGGCAGCAATAAATTTTATCCTGTGGAGACGGCCAGATAAGAAAACGTGAGGCGAAATCTAAACTCAACATCGCGAATTTTTTACAAGTTCTGCTAATTTCTGGGTATTGGAATACATACAAAATTAATTCAACAGATTCTCAACTGACAGTTTGAAATTTATGCGAAGTTATTCGAAGTATGCATAATCAACCATCACTGATTACTCTGAACAGCTGGTTAAGCGGCGTTTCCACGTCAACCGAATCACGTTCTTCGCCCTCTCAATTGCGAACGGCGAATCAATCTGTTTACACGCCACGTTCGTGATTCACTCGATATCACTGCTTCTTGTTCTTTGTTTTTGTTTATTGTTTATTAGGCATTTCAACGGTGGAGAAAAAATGTGTAGTGGTTAATTAGCTAAATCAATAGTTTTAACGAATCTAGCTATTTGTTCAATGTTTGTGCTGGTGGGGATGTGCGTGGTCCATGTGTTTTGACAGCCGTTATCGATAAAAATTCGAGCATTCCCACGACAGCTGGTTCTACGTAGCGGAATGATTCGGGTTTTACCCGACCAAGGGCTGTTGTTTCGGTGCTCTAACTCCGTTTAGGTCGGCGAAATCCATCCAACGTTGCTCGATTCTAGGGCTACATCTGCTCCGTACCCTTCTGCTCAGGGCTGGCATAGAGTCCAACGCGGGGCCAGAAATTTAAACCTGCTGCGTATGCCAGAGACGACTGCATACAAACTCCACCTCGGTCAGTTACAATGCCTGTGACGGGTGGATTCACCTCCGTAACTCCTCGGGCCTACGTACGCACCGGCAATGGACCACGTCGTTCGTGGCCCCATTCTGTGCGAATCGGACCGCCTCCACGGAAAACCACCATCAGCCCGTGCAGCACAGAACCAACATACCCACACCCCAACACAACACAATAATAGACACACAAACAAACATATCGCATCACCGACACACCGCCGCACAGTGTAAGATTTGACCCATCAAGCTGCTTTTTATTCTGTAATTCAAAACTATTGAATATAGATTAATGAAATTTTGTACCAGGTACGTTGTAAGATAGGCGAAACTTTTTACAAAAAATTAGTCACTTAGAGTTACCGTCACGCCACCCTTATTAAACAACTGCAATTTTTAAATAGAAAAAAATTGAAATATTTTACTAACTGCAAAGGCTAAAATGCCCAAAATTTATATTTAGAATTTCCCTACAACAAGGAATTATAAACTGACAGACATGACTTAAAAATAAATATATTTTTTTTTAATTATAGGGGTGGAAAATATCGATAAAAAAGTCAAGTTGGGTCAAAAGAATTCCATTGCTCTATTTACAAAAATAGGATACCATTGGAAAGGTAATGAATCAGTCTTTCTCTATTCAAAGCGAAAATACAAGAATTTGTCTCGGTCCAGATGAAATGCAAATGAATTACTCGAAGAAAATGAAATTCCTAGTAAGCCTGAAAAAATAAAATTTCATCAAAACCTGCACTTTCCAGCAGCTAAAATTATGTTTTTTAAAGTCTAAAAGGAGTGGCAAATAAACTGAGGTACAAAGTTTATCGAATAGTTGCGGATAACGAGTTTGCGGGTTTAATGAAATTAATGAATTTTTAAAAATAAATTTAAGTTAACATCGTTTTACTTTAACATGAAATACGCAGTCCTAGGTTACCAAGATCCAAAAATGTATATTCATTAAAAAGAACTCACCTAAAAATATAAGACCAAAATGGTATTTTGGCAATTGTTGCATAAATCACATAACACCGACAAATTAAGCATTGAAATTTAGTTTCAAATATACAAGTTTAAATATTATTTCGCTTGGTAATTTTCAAAATCAAACCCCGTTCTGCCCTACACTTCGATTTAATTTGTTTAGTTGTTATTGTTTCGTCATTATCAGGCATTTCTAAAAACATTTTTGACGTTGCTTTGAAATTTAGCGATATAAAATAATTTAATTAATATTTTCCAGAATATGGAATATGTGCGCCGACGGCAACTCCTACTCGCTCCAACAATCTGCTCGGTTTGCCAGTCCAGAATATACCGTAACGTGACATCAGTCAAGAGCAACTCCTGCCTTGGCTGGTGCCCTTTTTAGGGCATGCTTAGGACTTCGCAACACGCTTAATTGGACGAGTGACTACGTGTGCCCCTGCTGTGCTGCCCAGTCGCATTCCGCCCCTGCGACACCGCCAACCACCACCACAAGGCAGCACCCTCTTTTGCAGCACATACAGAAGGGAGCCGGCAGGCGACACAATTCCTTAACTCCACACATCACAATTGGTCTCCCAAGGCACGCAAAGATGCTACAATTCAACTGTAACGGACTCCAGAGCAAGATCGAGGAGATAACTATCTTCATGCGAAGGCATGGAATATTAATAGCTGCGGGCCAAGAGACGAAGTTGCACGGCAATTCAACCTTGTTGAATTGCGCCGGATGCAACGTGCACCTTCGAGATCGCGAGCGAGACAATGGTGGAGGCTTAGCGTTCATCACGCACCACACCGTGCAGTATCGTCTTATGGAGGCAGACATCGACCGCAGCGATACCATCCTATAATGTCAGGGTATTTCTATCCGGTCAGGCGATTTTGAGCTCGAAGTATTCAATGTATACATACCCCCTGTCACCAGCTGGCCGGTAGGATATCACCCTGATATGGGTGCGCTACTCAGAGGTGAAATATGGTATGGTAGTTGGCGACTTTAACGCGCACCACGATCTTTGGCACTCAAACCTGTCAAATGATCGTAGGGGAATACATCTGGCTGAGCATATAGACGATTCGACATTCTGCAAGATCTAACAATTGTCAGCGCTGGACTGATATACAGCGTAACATGGCGACCTATGCTGGCCCTAGCATCAGACCATCTGCCCATATTCTTCTCGATTGATAAACCTGCCGACTTTGCTTCGGCGGATCACCGGACCTATGTCAACTTCGCCTTCACTGCACTACCCATACCAACCGACGCTCACGTAGGTGAACGTAAATTCCGCAGGGTTGTCACTGCTGCTGCAGCTCGCTTCATCCCAGCAGGATTTATTAAGGATTCACGTCCGAACTTTCCTGTTGAAGCGGCTGTTCTAGCCGATGAGCGTGACAACCTTCGTCAGGCCGATCCCGGAAATCCCCGTATCAGGGATCTCAATTCGGAGATTCGGAAACTAGTAAACGTACATAAGCGGAAGAAATGGGAAGAGCATTTTAAGACCACGTTCGCCTCTGATGTGAGTAAGCTTTGGTCAACCGTGAGGTCGTTGTCCAACCCGGCGAAGCGTGACGACAGAGTGGAAATATACTTTGGTGACCACGCTTCGTCGGACCCGGAGCTATGCGCGGGCTATTTTAGCCGGCAGTTCATTCTACATCCTCCGGTGGATAAGGCCAAATGTCGAGTGACCAGAAGGCTGCAGAAAATGTGTAGCGACAGCGGTTGCCTAAGCGGAAGTGTGTCAGATACATGCATTCATGTATACACGGCGGCCATGATGTGGCTGAGGCATTGGCAACATTGTAGCGGAAGCAGTGGAATTCAGGTAGTGGACTTTGTGGTGGGCTATGATGTCATGTAGCGCAGTGTGAGGGTGTGCGTGTGAATATGTGTCCTCACGAAGTAGGGCCCGTTGAGCTAGTATGAGTGGCATGAAGAGATTATTCGGTTATTAACCCGCTAATGGTGTTCATTTTTTTTATTGATGCCCGTCTTGAAGTGCTACACAGGAATAGCAGGTAAGTTAAGTGGTCTTTAAGAAGCATGCATCTAAATGTGTGTACATATGTACATATATTCCCCGGCAGGCCTGGAGGCCTGTTGGGGTAAACGTTCGTATCCCAATCGGTTTAAGCTATTTGAGATCACTTAAAAGCGATTGTCTTTGACCGCCTTGGTTGCGAAACTGCAACGATGAGATATGCGAGTATGCGTATATGCATATGTGCAAGAAGGCTTGCATGTATGTATGTACATACATATGTGCTTATATACATCTATGCGAATGCTCACATAATGTTTTTAAACATCGCATAAACTCTGTGTTTGTCTTTTATAGGGCGCCAGAGGAAATAGGTCAAAAGGACCTCCATCCAGTTGGGACCTGAGAAGGATCACATCCAAACGGAGAAGCTACCTACATCGCGATCACGTCCGTCTGATAGTAGCGACCAACATCACAGCACCACTAACGCGAAACGCACCGGCACACGTAAAAACAAAAGGAAATTGAAAACACTGAGTTTTGTTTGAATATACAATTGTATACGTATGTCGGGCTGTGACCACAGTATATATAGTAATAAACCTTTTCGCAGTTTTTCACCATTTGGTCCCCGAGGAGTACTTTTGGGTTGTGTGCAGCGCTTTCGTTTTGCGCACACGACAACACTTACTGTGGGAAATTTCGCCTCATGAGTATTAAAAGTTCATTTCGAGGATAAAATATACATAATTATGTGTTATTTAGGAACAAAATGTAGGTTAAGTATAATATTCATCTTTAATGTATGCTGATATTCATGCTTAATGAAGAATAATATCAATAGTTAAGTACATAATTAACGCTTGTGTTTTATAACTGGAAAGCTCAAATCGTAATTATAGCATTGAATGGAGTTTTCTTAAATGTAAGTTTAAAATAAAAAAGACCATTGTAAGATTATATTTTTATGAAAAACGTGAATATTGTGAATTTATCAAACAACTTTCTAAATTCCGAATATATTTAAGTCTTAATTAAAAAAAAAAAACAATGCCTGCCAGCGCATCCGCCCAGACAGTCCATTAAGCACACCCAAGTTTGAGTGATCTACAAGGTACAAGCGTTTACAGCATCCCTTTCATACCACAGTAATTTTGTATACAACTCTGAATCAACAAAATTCATGCTCCTTCTCATTATCAACCCTGATCAGATTTTACTCAAAAAGGTTTATTACTGTATATAATGTGGCTGTGACGTGAAACAGTGGACGACAACATTCTAATCGTCGGACAACTGATCCATTATACGTCCCAAAATAGTAGGTTGATGACCACCTAACCACGCAGGAAAGTATAGCTTAATATACCCGTGAGTACCGTCAGCAATAGAGGAGAGTGCGGGACGACGAATTAGCTGAAAACGACACCAAAAACGACGTGGGAGCATCGGGACAACAAGCAACAGCACGAACGCGAGCGGCTGTCACAAAATCACACGCAGCGGCATGATAAACCCTCTCTTTGTTTTGTAGTCCATTCGCCCAAATATTTAGTACTTTTTCCCTAGTTGTTGTACATACAAGTTACTGAATTCCTTTGTTTTATTAGCTACATAGGTATATACGTACTTTTTTAAGGATTAGGTATTGAATTTGCTAAATTTTGCTATTTTTAATCTTGTATTAATTCCTAAGCTGGCGATCTCGGAAGTTTTCTAGGCACTTCATTTTATTTATATAGTTTTTAGTACTTACTCACTTCCACACCGCTGGTTTCCAGGTTATTATTCCTTCAGCCTTTTGGATTAGGTTTTGAGTTATGTTACGTAATATCCCTTTTTTATTCACCGCAGGAATCTAGAGGTGAATTTTATATATATGTATATATTTTTATATTATACTTTATTTTTATATTACAATACGGGCACTTTGGTTAGTTTTTTATGCCAAGACTTTTTAAACACACATACAAAGCCCACATAGAAATTTTGTTTTGCAGTTAGGCATTTCTCTCTGCGTAATACCTTTTTTTCTTGAAATATGAATTTTCACTAGCACCCGCATTGTTGCACGCTCTTTCTACACCTTTTTTTTTGTTTTTATTTTGGATTTAATTTTTTATTTTGCTTGTTTTTTTTTTGGTTCACTTTAATTGAGATTGTTTAGTACCTACTACACGTGTTGCTCCTGTAGAATTTAGTAAGACTAAAGGCGACCGGCTCGTTGCCCGCGATCACATTCGAGTGATCGACAGGAAAGTGAATAAGGCGATAGCACCTCTACCGTAGTAGTGTGTACTTGTGTATATATGTATGATACATGTTTTCCTATATGTTAGGGTATCTCTCCCCCCCACAGGCTCCCAACAACGTGCTGGTACCACCATCGTTGGAGGTGACAGGTGTATAAATATTTCTACATACATATGTGAATGAGAATGATAAGAGCAATAGCTGAAATCAAGTGTTTAAAACCGGTTTGGTTAATTTTTTTTTGATTTGAGAGGATTCATTCAATACTTGAGCAGCATTAATTTCACGTATTGGTTTGTCATTTGTTGAGAGCCGACGTGTTTTCGTTCGGGCTCCTGCTTTTTTGCTTTCTTTAATCTCGCTCCATGGTTGACTCGTGCGGAAAATGTGGAAAAACCTTCACGAGAACTGATATTTATATTTTGCCATGTTTTGGGCTCTGTAAGAAAAATTTTCATCGTGGCTGCTGTGTTGGCCCTATTTCGGAATATGATGTGAACTTGTTCAATTCGAACCGCCATATTGGCTATATGTGTGAGGGGTGCATAAAGAAGGAACAACCGATGGTGCGATGATGCCCTCTATGTTACATCCGGGCTCACTTACTGCCGACTCTGTAAACGCTACTGCTGCCTATGGTGGAACTGTTAATGCGGCTGCTGCTAATGGCGGAACTGCAACACCATCGTCACATACTGCCGACTCTGTAAAGGCTACTGCTGCCTACTGTGGATCTGTTAATGCGGCTGCTGCTAATGGCGAAACTGCAATACCATCGTCACCTGTCTTTTCTGCTACTACAGACGCTTCTGATATCCCTGCTGTGGTTAACATTAGTCCTGGAATGCAAGCATACTCTGCCGCTGCCGCTATGGCACACTAATACCAACGTCGGGTGTCGAGCCAGCCTGTTCTGCTAGTTTTGATGCTGTTAATGCTATGCGGTGACCAATGGGACTGCTATATCAACGTCTTCTGTTACTTCACCTGCTGCTAATAATTTGTCGGCGAATGCTAGAGGCCTGCACGAATGGTCGACTATGGCACCAAAAAAATGAACAAAGCGTAAAAACGTCTTAGTTGGTAGGACTACCAACAATGTGCTGGAAGCTGATTTTAAAAAGAAATGGGTACATGTATCATCCTTCAAGCCTAATATTTCTGTGCAAAATGTAATTGAGTATGTCTCAAAACAGGCAGGAATTGACTGTGAACACCTAGCCTGCTTAGTACTGTAAACTTAAAATTTGGTGTGGTGCCCTCTCTGTATGATAAGATTCTGGACCCTAACGTTTGGCCAGTGGACATTAGCGTGCGTCCAAAATATGTCAGGTATGCGGACTAAATCTAAGGAAGTATTTTTAAGCACGTCTCGCTGTGAATATGACGTCTATGTTCTAGTCGAAACATGGCTTAATAGTGATTTTTTCGATGAGGAGTTTTTCGACCCAACGCTTTTTCATCTTTATCGGAAAGATAGAGATGCATTAAAAACTGGCCATGGAAAGGGTGGTGGTGTGCTAATTGCAGTAAGGTAACATCTGCGATCATTGTTGTCGCCGCTTATGAATACGGATACTATACTGGATCAGCTCTGCGTTTGCCTCTATGGTTCTTTTGGGAAATTACTTATTTGTGTATCATATATTCCGCCGAATAGTTCGGATTTGTTGTATAGCCTCCATGTTGATAATATTGTTTGTATTCTCGGGGATTATAGCCTCACTGATGTTAGTTGGGTAGAATTACAAAACACTGGTATCTTGACCCCAACGAATATTAATAGATAATAGATGAAATAAATTTTTTTGTTAGCCTGTTTAGCTTAAATCTCTCACAAATTAATAATCTACGTAATAAGCTATTTAAACTACTCGATCTTGTTTTTCTTAATGAAAATTTAATATCCAATGTTTTAGAAACACATCCTTTTAGACAAACATCCTGTCCCCATCCATCTTTCTATTCTATTATTCTATTTTAGACATAAATTGGTGTACTATCCTCAATTCGCATGGGGTGAGTGAATGTTTTGACATCTTCCTGCGCAAGCTAACAGACCTTTTCACTCTTAAGCTTTCTTTAATCCCGCCTAAGATTCGCCGACTGCCTTGGTATACGAGCAAAGAAACTTAAAAACAAAAGAAACAAGTATCACAAGTTATACAAATCTAGTAATAACGATATTAGTCTAAAGAACAAATATCTCCATTTCATGAAGAAATTTAATGTCCTTGACAAATTCCTATACAATAAATATATAAGCAGATTTGAATGTGAATTGAAAGAAAATCCCAAGGCCATTTGGAATTTCATTCGGTCTAAAAGAGGATGCTCCAATATACCTACCTGTATGAATTTCAATAGCACAAGCTCACAATCGCTGGCTGATACAGTGCAATTTTTTGCAGAATCTTTCAAATCAAATTTTACTGTAGATGGAGAAACTGCTGAAGAGTCCGTTTCTCACGGGGTATCACATTGCTTAGATTTTGGCTCCCTTTGCGTAACAGAATCTGACATTATGAGTGCTATTTCCAATCTAGATTCCTCTTTGAAATGTGATATTGACGGCCTCTGCGCCCAATTTGTAAAACAGTGTAGCTCTTCGATTTGTGTACCTCTATGTATAATTTTCAATCTTTCTCTTTCCACCGGTTTATTTATTAAACGGTGGAAGATCGCCTCTATTACCCCAGTGTATAAATCAGGTAGTAGGAATGATGTTAAAAACTACAGGCCTATTTCTAAAATAACGATTTGTTCGAAACTATATGAAAAAGTGGTAAAAGAAAAACTTTCGTTTGCCATTAAGAGCCTAGTAGTACCCAATCAACATGGTTTCATGAGTGGCCGCTCCATGGTTACTGATTTAGTGACTTTCTCTGAATTTCGTGTTTCAGCGTTTAGAAGTGGATCTCAGGTAGACACCATCTACACTGATTTCTCGAAAGCTTTCGACAGAGTCTCGCACTCAAGTATAGGTCGCAAATTGGAGAATATTGGCTTTCACTCGGTTTTTCTTTCCTGGATCAAATCTTATCTTTCCAATAGAATCTTGTTTGTTGAAATTGAGCAATGTAAGTCTAAGCAATTTTCTGCCACTTCGGGTGTTCCGCAGGGCAGCGTCCTGGGCCCCCTCTTGTTTGTCCTGTTTATCAACGATATCGGGTCGTGCTTTAAATATTCCAATTTTCGGACTTCAGAAGTGACTAAGCGGTATCTGGGGGCAGCACAGGCATAGATTTGAGAGGTAAATTTTTAGATTTTTTTTTGGTGGGACGTCTATTCAAGCTACCTTACAGGCAGTCTAGCACTGCTTGTAAGTGAGGTTTATGGTACGCCTTCACAAAGGGGCAAGGGAAGAGCGGTAATCATATCGTGCTATAAGCCGCAAGTGTTGTAGTACCACATCTACTTACATACCTATATGTACATACGGGGGACTAGTTGACTTGACATGGGACAGGCGACACACGGACGAATTACTCACGCGATGACCTCGCCAAGGCAACACCACACACACCAAAGCCTTTACTTTTACATACTTGCGAACACAACTCTAGAAACACTTAAGTACTAGGGATGGCAAAGTCGACTTCGACTTTCGACCAAAATCGACTTTTTACTCCTGAAAGTCGAATTTTAGTCATCGACTTTTAATTTATGGCAGTCGACTGAAGTCGACTTTTCACTTTCGAATCTCGACTTTTTTTGATTTATTTGCATATAAAAACTGATCTTCTAACAAGGGGGCGGAGTGCTTTTTGGTCGTATTTAAAAGAAATTGCCAATAAAACTGAAGTGAAATTTAGAAAGTGTGGTAGATAAATGAATTTTAATGACAGTACAACAACATCGTCAAATCATTTAAGAGCAGCGCATAAAATTACTATACGAAAAGAAATTTGTTAATCGTTTGTCTCCACAATCTTCAGTTAATAATGAGTTAAGATAAACATAGGTATTTATTTTAAAAATTTCCTCCAAGAAAGTTTTTCTGCATGAGTTTATGAAAGTTTCTACAGACAGTCTTTGGATCGAATTTGACCAATCCGTAAGGTACAACATTTTAAACACCGCTAAAAACGTTGCTGGTAGGATTCCAGTTAATATGCGACATTAGTCGTGTGGATAGTCCCAATCCACTAGCTGTCTGGGCTACTCCCATATTTATCCATGCTTATAAAGTGGCACTATATTTCTACCAATACCCGCCAATTCTGCGCCATCGGAAGGCCACATTTTCAAAAAGTTTTCCGTAATTACCAAATATCGATTCAAAAAATTTTTTGATTTTTTTTTGTGAAAATTTAAAAATTCCTAAATTATTTTTCAAAAATATAATTTTTAAAAACCCTCACAACCAATATTTTCATGCTGTATAGCTGGAACAATTTTCAAAATTTTTAAAAATCCTTTAGTGTCTGTTTTTTTTTTAACTAGCATTGAATTTCACTAAATTACAGATTATTCTAAAGACCACTAGTAAATCATGATATTTTTGGCGTATTCTGACTCTTATATTTATAGCTAATATATGAGTTAAATGCAGTTAATGCATTTTCTTTTTATTAAAAAAGTCGAGAAAAGTCGAACAAAGTCGACTTTTCCTTGTGGATCAGTCGACTTTTAAAATCGGCTGTACAGAGTCGATCGAAAAGTCGAAAGTCGACTTTCTAGTGCAGTCGAACAACCCTATTAAGTACATGTTTATAAGCACACGCGCAAGCAAGAATAAAGGCATTAATCTTCCTCATATTACAGAAAGTCGTGTAATAATTTTTTGAGCTTCATATTCTAATCATATTAATATTTTTGCATATTTCTATTCGTCAATTACCAAACCATTTGCATGTATAAACATAACACATCTACTCTACTTGTATAAAAAAAAAATATTTACATATACATATACAAAATGTTATTGCTTTTGATTGATCTATCTCTCAATAAATAGTTGGATTTTGAATTGTAGACTCTTCGATTATTTTTTTTACCTTTGAGTTGTAGTGAAAATTTCGGTTTTAAGATTTTTTTTTTTATATATTCTCGGATTTACTGAATTTTAGTTGGAATGTTTGGATGTTTTTATTTTCTTTTTTGATCAGTTTTACGGATTTTGGATTTTTTTTATATCATATTTTTCTTGGAGTTTTCTTTAACCGTGTAATATACGTTTGTTTGCATAGGGAAAAGAGGACAGTTGAGGGATCTTTAGTTTTGAGTGATATCGGAAGAGCGTAGCGAGAACCGAGTCACTGGTGGTTTGGGGATCCGATCACGCGGAGTCTTAGGGCCCTGTCACACGGTCAGTAATTATCACGATATTTGGATCGCGATCCATATTGTTGGAATGACGGATCGCGCACGAATGCTATATGCTCAATATTTATCGCGTCAGTATTTGGATAATTTTTGTGCTGCACGCTTATTATGATGCAAGAAAATATTTTTATTTTGTATGAATAATTAGTAGATAATGCATTCCACAATTATTTTAAAAATCTCGTTTTAAGCAACGACAACGAAAGCATAGCGAATACGTTTTCGTTGTTCGCATTATGAGAGTACAAGATGTACTGACGAAATGTATGGATCGCGTTTTGTAAGTGCTACACGGTCAATATTTATTGACAATATTGCGAACCGCGACCGAGATTTAAAAATTTTTCGAAATTTTGCGATATGGATCACGATCCATCAATACTGCATGCTACACCGTCAATAAATATCGCGATACTTGGATCACGTCAATAAATAGTGGCCGTGTGACAGTGCCCTTACCCGCGCATTAGAAATCAGGTAGTCGGCTCACTCTTTACCCAGATAGATACAGGGGTACAGCACACGGTAGACTTTGTCCCGATTGACTATTTCAACCGGTGAGCGGCGAGAATTTTCGGAAGTTTTGAGCAACAACCTAGTGCGGCCAGCGCAAACGAGTCGGTAGTCAACGAACCCAGTGATAGTTTTAGTTTTTCGCGAAAATTAGATCAATTGTGTAACATGTCTGAGTCAGAAGAATTAGGTGCTGAGGGAAATAACCACTCTGCGGGGCGGGGACCGCCAGGAAACTCGGAAGCTGGTGGATCGAAGGCTCAAAGAAGTGAACCCACTGGCGCTGCAACTAGTGTTGGACAGCTGAGCCAACTGATGGTTATGATGCTTCAAATTAGCGGCATGATGGCGCAGTGCATGAATGAGGTGAGGCACATGAGAGCCAACCTCAGCGGCCGAGTAGCCGACATGGAAACATCTGCGCAAGCATTAGGTCACCGCGCCACCACAACATCAACACCTCCAAATAGAGGTCAAGGGAGTGTTGCAGACCAACGCGAAGAGGAACGATCTTCCCAAAGGAAGGGCTCCCTTGGGATCTCAGAAATGGCAGGGCAGGATACACGCGACCCAGCAAGAACAAAAATAGATCTAAAAAAGTGGCACATAAAATTTGATGGAACCACTAAAGGACTTACCGTCGAAAGTTTTATCTTTAGGATTGAAAGGATAAGAGAACAGCACAAAATTTCTCATCATGTTGATTTCCATAGTCTCGTGTCGGGCTACGCGCTGAAGTGATTCTGACAGGTGCTAGAAGATCATGCCGAGGATCCCAACTTCGATACTCTGATCTGAAGGCAGAATTGCTAGCCCACTTCAAAAGCGCGGAGTCCGACTACGAAATAATGCGCCAGAAGGGTTTGACGAATTCTACGCAGAGATACATGATCTGACATTTCGTTTAAGAAAGAAGATACCCGAAAAGGAGTAAGTAGGGATCATCAAAGGCANGAATTTTAGTTGGAATGTTTGGATGTTTTTATTTTCTTTTTTGATCAGTTTTACGGATTTTGGATTTTTTTTATATCATATTTTTCTTGGAGTTTTCTTTAACCGTGTAATATACGTTTGTTTGCATAGGGAAAAGAGGACAGTTGAGGGATCTTTAGTTTTGAGTGATATCGGAAGAGCGTAGCGAGAACCGAGTCACTGGTGGTTTGGGGATCCGATCACGCGGAGTCTTAGGGCCCTGTCACACGGTCAGTAATTATCACGATATTTGGATCGCGATCCATATTGTTGGAATGACGGATCGCGCACGAATGCTATATGCTCAATATTTATCGCGTCAGTATTTGGATAATTTTTGTGCTGCACGCTTATTATGATGCAAGAAAATATTTTTATTTTGTATGAATAATTAGTAGATAATGCATTCCACAATTATTTTAAAAATCTCGTTTTAAGCAACGACAACGAAAGCATAGCGAATACGTTTTCGTTGTTCGCATTATGAGAGTACAAGATGTACTGACGAAATGTATGGATCGCGTTTTGTAAGTGCTACACGGTCAATATTTATTGACAATATTGCGAACCGCGACCGAGATTTAAAAATTTTTCGAAATTTTGCGATATGGATCACGATCCATCAATACTGCATGCTACACCGTCAATAAATATCGCGATACTTGGATCACGTCAATAAATAGTGGCCGTGTGACAGTGCCCTTACCCGCGCATTAGAAATCAGGTAGTCGGCTCACTCTTTACCCAGATAGATACAGGGGTACAGCACACGGTAGACTTTGTCCCGATTGACTATTTCAACCGGTGAGCGGCGAGAATTTTCGGAAGTTTTGAGCAACAACCTAGTGCGGCCAGCGCAAACGAGTCGGTAGTCAACGAACCCAGTGATAGTTTTAGTTTTTCGCGAAAATTAGATCAATTGTGTAACATGTCTGAGTCAGAAGAATTAGGTGCTGAGGGAAATAACCACTCTGCGGGGCGGGGACCGCCAGGAAACTCGGAAGCTGGTGGATCGAAGGCTCAAAGAAGTGAACCCACTGGCGCTGCAACTAGTGTTGGACAGCTGAGCCAACTGATGGTTATGATGCTTCAAATTAGCGGCATGATGGCGCAGTGCATGAATGAGGTGAGGCACATGAGAGCCAACCTCAGCGGCCGAGTAGCCGACATGGAAACATCTGCGCAAGCATTAGGTCACCGCGCCACCACAACATCAACACCTCCAAATAGAGGTCAAGGGAGTGTTGCAGACCAACGCGAAGAGGAACGATCTTCCCAAAGGAAGGGCTCCCTTGGGATCTCAGAAATGGCAGGGCAGGATACACGCGACCCAGCAAGAACAAAAATAGATCTAAAAAAGTGGCACATAAAATTTGATGGAACCACTAAAGGACTTACCGTCGAAAGTTTTATCTTTAGGATTGAAAGGATAAGAGAACAGCACAAAATTTCTCATCATGTTGATTTCCATAGTCTCGTGTCGGGCTACGCGCTGAAGTGATTCTGACAGGTGCTAGAAGATCATGCCGAGGATCCCAACTTCGATACTCTGATCTGAAGGCAGAATTGCTAGCCCACTTCAAAAGCGCGGAGTCCGACTACGAAATAATGCGCAAGAAGGGTTTGACGAATTCTACGCAGAGATACATGATCTGACATTTCGTTTAAGAAAGAAGATACCCGAAAAGGAGTAAGTAGGGATCATCAAAGGCAGCCTAAAATCATATTTGACCAATTTGACGTTCGCGTCGAAAACGGATACATTAGCAGAGTTGAAGGCAGAGTGTAGGCGTGCAGAGAGGGTGATTAAGGACAATAGGAGCCGGCCGAGGGCCATTAATGAGTTAGCGTATTCAGATATAGAATTAGCAACAGAGCGCGGGGATACTAAGTCAGTTGAGGCAATGCGTAATACGCGTAGGTGGACAGGTGGCCAACTACCTGATTATGAGAGTAAAAAGACTAATCTTACGCAGGGTAGAGTGACAGAGCCTATATCTGTTATGTAACTGCTTGTACTGGACTGGAAGTCACGGCGGGTCGGCATG
>NW_016163315.1:0-37277 GCF_001687245.7 Rhagoletis zephyria | reverse complement strand
AAAGCATTCCACATCTGCAAAGCTGGTATAGTCAAAATGATTATGCCAACGGAACACCAAACAAATCAAGCTTAGGAAAAGGTTAAAAATCATTAACACAACTAATCAATTCAGTTACTCTAGTTATTGTCAGAGATAGTTTCTGAAAGTCTGCACACTATAAGAGTAATCAGCAATGTCACTTCACGTAAATTACTTTAACTCTTAGCTCGTTCCTTGGAAAACTACTGTTATGTGTATATTAGGTCTGAGCCTACGATCATTTATTACAGCTATAGCATACATTCATATCTATGCTAGTCCATGTTTCTAAAAGGACTTTGATTTCATTAAAAACAGTCAAAAAATGCCTTTCAAATGCCTTTTTTTCAAAGGTCCTTATAAACTATCACTAAAGTGAGGAACACTCAAAACTATTTCTAAAACTGACTCTAAATTTCACGGAAAATTATTCGCAAAGCAATCCAAATACATTGGAGATGCACGCTTTTTGGACAACTTTATTGTCCAATAATTCCTTATGGTTGACTTATGGAAAAATCGGTGAAGAAATTTCAAATTTTTTTAGGAAAAACCTAAAGCAGCTATACTGATTGTGAACCGCAACCTTTGCAAGGTGACCTATTTTTAACTAAAACTGCGGATATAGAACAGCAGATGAAGGTCTAACTGAAAATTGGAAATAATTTTTAACCCTATCGTATCAGAGAATTTCGGATACCTATCCGTTTGCGCAAGTAACATTGGACCTATCACACCATGGAACTCTTTTCAGCGTGGTTTTTTCCCTTCGCTCTACGAACGCTTTCGGCTCAGTGCGCGATCAATGAAAAGATAAAACAAACAGACAATGGACCTTTGTGTCTGCTTGTCTACGAACACCAGTAAATAAAACCCGCTAGAAAGTTGTTATCGCATTGGCGAATAAAGCGCCAAAGGAAGGAATGCTTAAGCAGCCAATCAAGCTTCTCCACCCACGATTAAATTCTGGCGGAATGAGTTTGCTCTTAGGACAGTATCTCCTACTGCGTGCATGGATGGATCTATGCTCCACACGAGCTTCTTGCCTCAATTTGCCATAATCAACTGCAGTTCTTAAGTCGACGTTTAATTGAAACCTCCTTCGGAATTCTTCTGTAACGAAAAAAGGATGGGATCAGTCCACTTCTACATGCGTGAAAGGTAACAATGAGGATAGAGACACGTTTTCATAAAAATCTGACGAAGCTGAATTATATATGCAACTCGCTCTTTTACATCACTTCAAGTGTTACCAAAAACTTCAGTGTTAAAGGATACAGTTCAAAAGAGGTTTACATAAAATTTCCTACTGGCCTAAATATTTACAACTTAAAGTATGGACTTATACGCGCTAATATTTATTATACAAGTGTAAATTCTGCTTTGTGTTTTGTAATTTACTCGTTGTAATTTGCATTCAATCATTCTAAATTGCATTGTTCTCGTAATTTATGATATAACAATTTGTATCGAATGATTCTGTAAGGGCGTGGATTACTGGATTACGTACATACATACATGCCCATATACGTACCTATACATACAAACACACATGAGAACTACTGAGAATATTATTCAGCTAGGAGAATACAATAAATGAAGCATTTTACAAAGCCTTCCTCAATGTAAATGTTTTCTACGGACTCAGGATACAATTTCTGGAATACATTTACCTTTAACCCCTAGAACTTTTCTTCGGCGACACCCTTCTTTGCATTCGTAATACTTCCAACTTCCAGAAGAAGTTAGAGTATATATTTGTATATTTTCTACCAAATATTCAGTGGCCGATAGTAAGAATTATGTTTGAGGTCGAGGCATACTTACTTTTATTAGATATAATTGGGAAGGGACAAAAAGGAAGCGTTTAGGTCTATTTGCACACATCAGTGCCGTATCAGTTCAGTATCAAAGTACGTGAAAAATAAAATATCGTTGACTTAGCATCAAATGGAGCGGTGCAGACAAATCCGGAACAGTGACGTTTTTTACCATCAGTTCTGATTCTGTGGGAAATTGGCACAGTTTCACCTTTCGGTAACGATATAGCGAACAAATCGCTGCATTACACCTTTTAACTCGCTATTGACTGTAGTAGGTATTATTGAATGCTCATAAGAAAGGCTTTACGAAAAAAAAAATCCCCTTAAAATAAAAAAATTATAAAAAAAGAAAAGTTAGTACTTCACTGAAGCTAAGCTATNGTTCTCGATTCCGGCACATTTGCAGCGTTTATTTTGTGAAGACATCATCACTAATGCGCCGACAATTTAACGCTGAAAGCGAAATCGAATAGCTGCAGCAAAGCATCAAATTGCAACACTCATTTGCTGCAACGACGACGACGACGACGACGACGACCTTCAAGTTAATGTGGCCGCAAAATATAAGAAAAGAAAAGCTTGTAAATAAATAACAAAGCACTAAGCTGAGTGAATGGCGTGTATAATAAACAAAAATGTATGAATAATAGCTGCTACAAAGAAAAACAAAATCAAAAATTGAAGTTACGCTAAAGTTGCAAAAATAATTGAGAATAAAAATTATTATCGAGAAGCTTGCAAGCGCCGATAAAAACTGCAATGGGCTATATATATATACTATGCAGCGACTCAAGGCGAAGCGGCAATTGGAAAATTTTAATTACATACGTCGTTTTTATTTTACTCATTTTTTGCTCAACTAAGTAAAACGCTAATGACTCGTGAAAGATAGGAGCGATGATGTAATGACTAGAAGGGCCCAAACATGCGGAAACCTGTAACAAAAAAATCGGAGTATTTTGGAAAAAATCGCAAAAGAATTTTCATTCTTCATTCAAGCGCGCTGTTTCCTAATTTCTTTATTGATATGAAAAATGTATTATTTACTAATATAATTCGATTTATTTTAGTATGCTTAATAAATCATTAATTACACAATTAATTGCTTGGCGCTTACATACATATGTATGTATGTATGTATGTACATTAGCTATGCAGCTATTTACCGTTAGATATTTACAAAGTAATTTACCCTTATACGAGTAATCAAGCAAGTAATTGAATATTCTCAATAAGAAAAATTTATATAATTAAAATGCATGCGATGAATTGATAATTGATTTAGTATTCAGACAGCAGCTAATACGCGTAAAAAGTAATTAATTGAATAGGCGATTTGCTTGCAAGAGGCTCATAAATCAGTTAGTTGCCTGTAATACATTGGTGTATGTGTAATATTACAGTGTGTTCATAAACATAAATAAATTATTTAAATATGTGTACGTACGTCAAAGCGCTGAGTAACGCCTTACCGGTTTATTGTGCGACGGATATTAAGTAGTTTATCTAAATTTGTTATTACCCTCATGCACTTTGGCGATGCAGAGGTGAAGCGGCAACAATGTGATGCTGAAAATAGAAATTGGAAAAAAATAAATTTAATTTATATATTCATGTACATATATTTTTATATATTGAATGCAAAATATTAGCAAAGGATAGTATAGTTAGTGTAGGATAGCACTTTTTTCCCTTGGTCTCTTAGTGGAAAATTAAGCAAGACAACAATAACATTTTAAGTTGGGTATAGCTATTTCAATTTAAAGTTGTGATAATCTCCTAAAATTTATGGTTATATTTAAAATAATATAACAAACTTGTGAACGAACACATGCTGGTTGTATAGGATAGGAGTGGATAGGACAGGATAGGATTGTTTAGGATAGGATAAGATAGAATGGGATAGTATAAAATAGAATAAGATAGAATAGGATATGGCAGGATAGGGAAGGATAGGACAGAATAGGATAGGACAGAATAGGATAGGATAGGATAACATTTTTTCCCTGCTATCGTGAGGATAGCTAACCCTGCTTCGAATCGTGTATAAATTATTCTTAGCATCTCCGGTTTCGGACTTACACAATTTATGAATGTTACAACTATATATGTAAATATCTTTAGTATCTATGTGCTTTTATGTATGTATATACAATTTTGGATTTGTTAAATTGTTAAAAAAATACTGTCTGCCAATTGATACAGGCGGGGAAATATGAAAAATTTAATTTTTCAATTAACAAAACTTGAAGCGTATGAGATATATATGTGTGCATTAAAATATTTAAGATTACTAATGATACTGTATATCAATTTTTGAAATGATTTTGTTAGTGGCTGATGCCTAGCAAATTCGTTTAAACTAAATGGTTGTATGACAATTTCTTCACAGAGGTTTGAGTGTTCTCTTCTGACTTTGCGAACTTTCAAAGGGAGGATGGCTAATTGCTTGTGTCGATTCCGGATTACTACATGGACAGTTGTCTTTAAATATTTGTATTTCTCGGATTACATTAGATTGAAAGATACATAAAAGCGAAGCCGCGTTCACTTTTCTCTAATCTGCTAGTATCAGTGCAAATTCAAGTAACCTCCTTTGTTGATAAATTCAATCAATATAGCTGAAAATTGATTCTGTTCGGTTGTGCTCTTTGCTTGAAGATGAAGGTCTGACGACCAGATTCAGCGTACGCGAATATCAATATGTTTAGTAATTTTTTTTGGCAGTGATCCTTAATAATTCTTGAAAGTTTGACAAGTTGAGCAAACTAATAATATAAACATTTTTTTTTTTTTTAATAATGCGTAGAATCTGTCATATGCCTTCTCAAATGATTCTAAGGACCTATTCCTCTTCATTCATTATATAAATTTCTCTTTTGATTTGGTATTTAGAACTTGGGATCTGTCATCTATATGAAAGGGTTCTATATGTAGGTACTATAGTTACTGTAGAGATTGGACTAATTTCACTGTAAAACAAAAAAATACAATGCTTAGATAACGGATTCTGCTAAAGGGCATCCAAAAAAGTTGACGTAATTCGGCGTTTTTGAAAGATTACGTCTGAGTTTTATTTAGGGGGGGCACAGTTTTTCCTTTTCTGCCCATATTTTGACTAGGTTTAGGCGACCACTGACACCTAGTGCCGAAATGCATATTACATTCTTGACAAATCCGCATAAAAAAGGGCAGCACAGATGTGCGGATAACTTTATGAAATTGTTTCGTATGCACTTCTCAAGTATCATATAACATTACATGTTAAAGCAATAAGTTGATGGTAGCTGAATTAACTCCTCAAATGGATACAGTGATAGCTAAGCTAATCTGAAGCCCCTTTCCAAACCTATTGTATACTCTGCCACTGTTGATAGTGTATGCTCGTACAACATAAAGAACGTTAGTTTTTACAACAAACTTACCATTCATTTATTGGGTTAAAGGATTGCTAATAGGATCGTACTCTGGAAAACTTAACTTTGTCAAAAAATGTGTGCCTGGACTTGTGTCATACACAAAAAGAGTATTTGGGGGCGCAATGAATCAATCAATATCGTAGAAACTTTGCAAAGAAAAATAGTCGCGTGCTTGTAGTAAGTTTTCGTTATACATACCTGGGCCTAAGTGGAGTAAGTAGCGATTTAAATTTAGCTAAAGATTTTAGTAGCGTGTTGTGGAAAGATACTGGGAGTTGTTTTCCACAAGATGCTACTAAAATCTGGGTTTTAAACAAGTAAAAAAATGGAATTTATTTTTATAACTACTTGCATATACATATGCACATATGTACATAGGTTTATCTTATCCACTTTTTAATTGCTTCAGGTGAGAAGAAAAATGATGTAGTTTTATAATTACTTACATGTGTATATGGAATATATCGAATGACTAGCGTGCGTTCTCCCACCGACCGTATATGAATATTTAACAGTTTTTATAGTGGAATATTTCCATATCTACTTGTTTAATTGCTATAAATGTTTTAGTGCATGTTTTTTTAAGGCAGCTGCTAAATATTTATATGAAATCGTATTTTATTCATCAGTTTTTTTTGTCTCCAACTAACAGCACAGGGAATAGTGTGTAAAAAAGTAGTAAAGTTACATACGAGTACCTACTTAGAATATTGGTTATAAAATGTACACAATTCTAATACATTTTTCAGAGCTCTTTATCCGGTGCAAAGTGTTTTTGTTGCTTTTCAAATTTTTTTTTTTACAACATAGCTGCAAATGCACATACTCTATGTATTTGACTTCACAAAAAGAAAAAGTGCATGTATATTTGTTTGCATTTTGTGCTGCATTGTTGCCTGCCCTATTCTTCGGTGACAGTTCAATAAACTTCAGGGTGAATGTGACACTCACCGCCAGTGGCTTATGAGTTGTTTCCAATGTATTAAGTAAGCAGATACCTTTGCACTTGCCGGTAGTGATTGCAAATGGTTGCCTCTACGTATGTATATTTTAATTTGCATTAGAAATGCATAGAAATGTATGTGGCAGCAAGTGAATATGCATTAGTTGGTGTAAGTGCTTGACCCGTGCACTTGCAGTGCTTATTTGATTATAAGGGTGGTTCGTTTACATAATTAATGGTTTGAAAAAAACAGCTTTATGTTTTATATTATTTAGTTGTCAAAATAAATGGTAGTACCAAAAAAACAAAGGAACCCCTTGCATTTGTAGAGAAATGAACTACTAAAATTTTACTATTAATTAGAATTATTATTTTTTGCTCAGTTTTAACTCTGGAACTAAAAAGCGAATATTTAATAAGCGCCATATTTTGTTCTTATATCGCAAACAATTTGGGAAATACATGTACATACGTAGGTGAAATAGGGCAACTGTGTAACTCTCATACTACAAAAAGAGAGGTATTTAATAACACAATGCGAGCCCTAACCGTCAAAAAGATTTAAGCAACATTTTTATTTATTTATTTATTTATTTCATTTTTTTTTTGATGCAGATATATTTATTGATGTATTTTTGCATCAAAACTAAAATTAAAAAAAAAATATCGCTGACTTCTTTTTGGCGGTTAGGGCTCGAATAGTTCAAAATATGTAATTTGCTCTTTTTTGGTATAATATGTATTTATTTAGTGAATCTTTCTTTCGAAACCAACAACAAGTTTTCAAATCTTACAAACTACCATTAAATTTAAAATTTCTGCGGCAATACTTAGAAATATTGTATTTTTTTATAAATAATAAAAACAAAATTTGGCTTATATTTTTGGAACACATATAATGTAATCGGTATTTTTAATTTTTTTTTTTAATAAAAAGTAAAGGTAAAATTTAATAAAAAAAAAACAAAATCGCGGCATTCAATTTCAGGGACATGAAAAATTTTGAAAGCTGAACCAAAAAAACCCGAAATACCTCAAAAATTCCGGGGAGCCGAAAAAAATTCCGAAACTCTAAAAAAATAAATTCAGAAAAATGTTAAAAAAAAAAAGTCTGAAAGATCACTCAAACCAGAGCCAAAACTTACCGTTTATTTTTTCAGGAAAAATGTACGAAATTTTGTATTTAATTTTGTTTTAAAAAAATTAAAATTTGTTAATGAAAATCAATACAATATGAAATTTTTTTCATATGTATAAATGTAGGTCTTGTTGACATCAAATCTAAAGAATAAATTAGTATCTTAGTATCAAAATTGCAAATTCCAGAAAGTCAAAATTTTTGTTTTTTACTCTCCTCTGAATAACGCAAAATTCTTTCGAACTTTCATTGCAGGAAATTTGTGTCCATATATGCAGATATATAGATCGGCATAAGGGTTAAACCAGCACAAAAAAAAAATTCAATTTTGAAGCCCACAAGGCAACTAACAATGAGGCGACTGTCTCGGCTACTTTGATGAATATACATCAATACCTATTAGTCGAACACAGGGCCATTGTTTATACATTCATATGTATGTATGTAGGTACTAACTAGTAAAATATGTAAAATGCCACCAGCAGCAAATGATTAAAACCAATGACGATGAGAGGCACAGATATCGGTAATCGTTACATACATAGGTATGTATATAAGTGTATGCTTATGCGCCTGTCTATTTATACAGAAACAAATATAAAATTGATTTTAATGACACTGATACCCGGGTCTTGTTATTTTTAAAATTGATATTATACAAAAGAAAGAAAAAGAAGAAATAAAAGTCATGAAAAAGACAAGTTTTGATAGAGTTGGTAGGGACTTTAACCAGACAGTTGAATTAGTAAACAACAGAAGGTAGGACGTACATGAGTTTATGCAAATACGAATGTGTAGTGTGATGGGCGTGTTGCATTTTCTGCTAAAAAACACCGAGCGTTTTGCTGGCCCTAGGAGAAGTTAAGGCGTTTTTTGGTGTTTACTTGCAGTAGGAAGAAAAAAAAAAAAAGAAAATCGCTTCTGCAGCCACAGCAAATATGGCTGATCGCCAATAACTATGGACTCTCACTAATTAATTAACAAGCATATACCGCATGTTATCAGTCATTAAAGGCGGTTGAGTGGTACACGAAAATAGACAAACAAAATAAAAGTATTATATTAAAGTTACTAAGTTTAAATTAATTTTAATTCGCTGCGGAAATTTTTTAAAATAAAAGTTACATGCTGCTTTTGGTCATATGTGTTTTTTTTTTCTAATTTGATTAATGGTTACTGGTGCTTGTTACGTTTTTTTTTTTTGTTGTTGCTTATTTTCTACATTAAGATACTACAATTTTGTTTTAATTTTGTTTTTACCTACAAATTTGACGCTTAGTCACCTCTGAGATACGGCACTCCTGACGCTAGCTGCCAGCAAGCAGCTGCTTTAATGTCTTTCGAACAAACAACACTCCTTGCAAAGTAGCATAAAATAAAAAATAAAAATTAAAAGTATTTTAGAGTTAAATTCCTTGTCTGTGACATTTACAAGGCTAACTGGTTTCGCTAACAATCACTTTGCATGCCACTTGCTAACAGAAGCTTAATTCTTTAGTGGTTTATGTGTATGTATATGTTGTTGTTAAATTTGTACAAATTTTAAAGCATTCTTTGATTCCATATTAATGTTGAACTTTATCTGTTTTCTTTGCAGCGCTTGTTATATATAGCAACAAATTTTCAAAAAGAGGAAACAATTAAAAAAGTCGTGTATTGAGGTGAGTTATAAATACATATGTATGTATATTCGTCAGTATAGAGATTATTATGTTTACAGTAATGATATCTAAATTTAAAGTTAAAAATTTAAGGAAAGTGATACATATTTACGCACAAGTTTTCATTGCTTTTAAAAGGGTTGCCACGTATATTTTATTCCTTTTTTTACGGGCAAAAAAATAATTGAATTATAATTTAGAAAAATATTTGCAATAAAATAAAATAAAATAAAAATAAAGTTAATTAAATTTATTTTAAATTTTAAAAATAAAACGAAATGCGACAATTAACTTAATTTAGGTTAAAAAGCAAAATAAAATATAATAAAAATAAATTAAATAAGTAAAGTAAAGGAGCGAAATCAAATAAAATGAAATAAAATATCATAAATGTAAAATTAAAAGGTGAGTTAAGGTGACATAAAATATGATGTCATCCCTTGTCAAATTTCTGCAGGCAGAACGAAAAATGACACTGAAGATGGCACAACGCCGAAACCGGTTTGTCTTCAAACCAAAATTGACAAGGGATGACGGAAATTCGTTCCAAAATACATCGTACACCCACCAATGAATTTTTCGTTATTTTTTTGTAATTGTTTTAAAATTTTTCATCAAAACTTTATTTCGAAAAATAAAATTTTATTTGAAGAACATTTGTTAGAATAAGATTTTGCTTCACTGTATTAAAAAGTATTTTTGTGTAATTACTCCTTTCCAAAACTCTTCTGGTTTAATTCATAAAAACGAAAATAGATTTAAAGAGCTTTATGAAGTTAAATTTTCACAAAAATATGGGTGTTAATTAATATATTTTTAGGGGTACTTAGAAAGTCGGTAAAGTATAGACCTTCTCAGGGGCATTTAATTTATAGTCAACATATCGCGGACTTTCTTCAAATACAATTTTTCAAACATGTGGCAAGCCTCCTCAAAAATATTTTCGGCAGAAAAATTTCCTAAATCTCTTTAGTTTGATACCCATATTGCAATATTCAATTTACCTTGTCAGTTAAATTTAATTAATAATTTCAAACAGGTGGCAACGCTCCACAAAAATATTTTCGGCTGTAAGTCTGCGGAAGCGTCTTTTTTTGGCAACCACATTGCAATGTTTACTTTATCTTATCAATTTACACCCTAGTATTTTTTTCTATATATTAAGTTAGACCTCAAGCAATACATCGATGAAAACTGCATTCAATTACATGCATTAGTTTTTGAGTGATGCGCGTACAAACATACAGACAGACAAAAATTCTAAAAATTTTTGATTTGCCTTCGGTTGCTCTAATAACTCCATTTATTATTTTCTAAAGCTAAAAACTAATAGCTACTAAATGACTCAAATTTAAAATTCTTGTTTGTTAACACAAACACACAATTATTAGCACTACATTCGCATTAATTCTTCTCCAATGCAAATAATCTACTTCACTCAATTTCCTGCAGCTCATGCAAACACAGTCTATTTAAATTCCGTAAATGTTGCCAAATTCGCACTTTAAATTCCACGCAAATTAACCACATTATCATTAGAAAATGCTATTTAAATTAAGCTCCTACATGCGTGCCTAAAAACATACAAATGTGCTACGAAGCAGCTTCCATTTCGAGTAAATTTAAAGTCTATTAAACAGCATACGCACCACATTCGCCTACAAAAATCCACAGCTATTCACACATGTACGCATGCCGCACACCGCGCACCACTTATAGGCAAATTACATTATCAATTTGCTGCTCTATTCATACGCCCCTATTAAACAAGAGCCCCCAAGTAACGTAAGTGTGGAACATCTAGGCAACACATGTTTACTTACTTGATTTGCATGGGTTTGTAAATACATACATGCGTGCTGCCTCATTGTTACTAAAAAGTAACGATACGCTTTTGCCGGCGCGAATTCCATCCCCAAAAACCAAATCAAATTGGTTACCCGGCACAAATTCTTCTTCAAGGAAATTACGCGCGTGCCCTAAATTGAGATGCTTTTCGCAAGCAACGCTGCTGAATAGATAGACAAGTTAATATATGCGAAAATTGTACAAATTTACATACATACATACATACATACATGGTGTCTAACAACGATAAAAAAGAAAGAAGCTTACGCATTTGTCAACATTGTGGTGTTGTATGCTGTTGGAACGTGTTGGCAAGTGGCACGTGGTAGACAGCTACGAGTCGAGTATATTGGCATTTGATGGACAAGTAAGGAAGCAAAAAAAAAAAAAAGGTGGAACAAGTGCATTGAAAGTTAAAAATAAAAGGCACGAGTGAGACATCTTATCACTTTCTTTGTATTGAGGAACAGTTAATAAAAAAAATTCAAAAAAAAAAATAGCAAAACCGAAACCGAGGTAATTTTTGCGAAAGCGAATGTAAGCTAGCAACTGCCGTTAACTACCTGCCACTAACTTTACAACTTAAAGAGTTATTTGTTAGGCATAAAAGTAGTCTAGAAGCGAAAGAATAAAAGGCGGTGCGTGCTGGCACTTAAGCAAGGGGCCTCAGTTCTTATAGTCGTACCCACCCGAAGTGCTTTTTAAAGCAGCAAAGGTACGTTAGATGTGCAAATTAAAAATACTTCTTGAATTATTTGGGTCACGTCATGGTCAGATCGTAATACGGTCGAAATATTATTTTTTACTTTTACCTCTCCCCTATAAGTATATATCTGCGACAGAAGTGGTCAGATTAAAATATGTACATATATGTAATTTTATAATGGAACGACCTTAGACCTTTTTTCTTTTGACTATATTTTCGTTAATACCCCTTAAAAGTAATTTTTATGGCCCTAGATCTAAATCGGTGCTTATAAGAGGCCACTTTTTTAGGCAGTACTTATTCACAGTAACCAGGGATGGCCATATCTATAGGCTGGAAGGAGCTCTTACATATATCTTCAGCAGCTTAACGATGCCACTCAATTGAGTTTCCAAATCCGTAGAAATTTATTAGAACAAGTTCTAGAGACTTACACAACAATTTTGGCGACTGTCTTTTAACTCACCATAGACTTTCGAAAGACAAAAGTCTTTCGTTACATAATTGTCAATTCTGGAGACTATCTTGAAAGCTCTTTTCTGTCTTTTGAAAGATCTGCTAACGAAGAGGTCTCAGCATTATTCTGCCTATATTGTAGCAATAAGTTTTCTAAAAATAACAGTAAATAAAAAATTACTTTTTATATTTTGTTATCAAAAAATATATATATCTTTATAAAACAATAAAAACTAAAATTAAGCGAAAATTAAATTAGAAATTTAGTTAGAAAAAGAAAAAGTAAATAAAGTAATTTTGAAATTAAAAAAAAAAATGTCTTTTCACGCACTTAAAGCTAAAAATTAAAAGAAAATATAGCCAAGTGATATACATCGCCATTTGGAAAATGGTCAAGTGCTTTCTATCAAAAGAGCTTTCACCATGAAAGTTGGCATGGGAGCTTTGTTTTTGTCAAACGTTCATGCCAGAATAAACAAAATCTTTCAAACTAATTTGCCTACTATCGTTTAATTGTCTTACAAAACACCAGCTTAGCCAGAATCGGCCCGCGAGTTTGATTAAAATGCACATCCCCTAGAAAGCGATAGGTCATACTGTGGCTGCAGACAATGCACGGTTGAGTTTTGTCTGTACATTTTCTGGCACGACCCTCACTCTCATCACAAGCATGGCAATCCGAGCACAAACATGTAATTCTGCAATCAACAAACCTCTGACTCAGAGTTCTGCAAAAGGCCCACACTTATAGGAAGTATAAATAAATCTTTCGAGAATTAATTACTAAATGATGGTTAGCTGAGCCTTTTTGCGTTCATGTAACAAAATACACCTGGCGCTTGAATCGTTAGCTTTGACTTGGCGCTAGATGAACTAATATTTTCTTTCTTAAATACTATTTACTTATGTATGTATACACGAATCCATTCTTCTTGTGGGTCGCCGAACTCTTTTCTAATTCAACCCTGCATCCGCCTTATTATTTCGCTTTAGAACAAGTCCTCCTATTCCGGTGCTTAATGCACTAATTTTCTCTATTTACCCTTTCGCGGTTTCGCACGAATTTCTACAGCTTCCCACCGTTTTAAGCAGTTAGTACATAGAGAACACCCGCTAAGTGCACACATTTCAACCTGGAGTTCTCCAGCATTTGCTAGGCTTAGTGACTATTCAAGCGAAAATAAGCCCAGAAAGTCTATAATTCGCATACTTCTGTGCGCATGGATGGGTGTCACAAAAGTGTGGGGAAACTAAGAAAGAGCAATAATGTGAATAAAGGCAACAGCAAGAACAAAGGCAATTTAATATTTATTTTAACAAAAGCAATCGGTTGCAGAAGGAGCAACAATAGAGCGGATTTTACTAAAGCCAGATGCGGCACGTGAACGAAACCATTGACTTCAGTAATGTGGAGTTCAGTTGCGGCGCAGGTGAAACGCACTTTAACAGGATTAATTACAAAGTTTGTAGAATTTTTTTTAATGCAATCATTGAGTGCTTAAGCTGCAGTTGGGTGTGGGAGGAAACTTAAAAGTTTACTTTCAAGTGCGCTAGGGTTTCGATGTAATTTTTTTGCGAAAGAAATAAAAGTTATCCTAGGTGAGGTAGCTGACGTACTAAACTGTGAAGGAGTTAAGTGTTGGAAAATAAACTTAAAATTAAAAGGAAAAAACCTAACTAAAAATATGTACATGCATATGTAAGTATGTGTGTTCGTGAAGAAAGGCGTTTAATAATTTTAATTTATTCACTCATATCTAAAAATATATACGTATTTAGCTGCTCAATTTTAGCAACAATTTTCGTTTTTTAAGCGCAATCGAGTAACACCGCTAGTTAATTGTGTCAAAGTCGTTGAACTTTGCTTGACTTCAATTCGCACTGCATAATTTTCGTGCTGATACACTCAAACAATTACGCAATTTTACGTAATTTGAATTTTGTTAAATGTGTTTTTTTTTTGTACTTTGTATCAAACAAGAACCGCTATATCACTTCAATCGAGGAGCACTGAACTGTGTTCAAAAGAAAACAAACCGACGATAACTTTTTTTTTCTGAATTTTCCCAATTAAAACTGTGGGAATAATGGAATTAAAACATGTAGCGTATTAAAAATGTTTGCTTAGTCACTGGATGCGGGAGAATAATGGGCAAGAACTAAGATGAGGAAGTAAAAAAGAAAAAAAAAGGAAAAAAGAAAAAATAAGAAGACACAAAAAAAAAATGAAACAAAGCAAAAAGTATTAAATAACGAAACAAAAATTTGAGTAACAAACCAAAATGTATATGTATATCGAAAAAAGAAATTGTCGCTTCACTTATTTTTTATGTGCTTAGCAGACAAATATAAACAGACGACCAGAAATAAAAGATTAAATGGCTTTAAATAAATACTTTTTTATCAGTCTTGGAATGATTATAAAAAATACATACTTATTCAAACAGCATCAAGAAAATTCAAACAAGCGAAGACAAATAAAACACAAAACCAAGCAGAGTTAAAATAATTGGCAAGAGAATTAAAAAGCTGCAGCTTGCTATTGCCATAAATAGCTCGCAATCGTTTCATGCAAAATAGCACTCAAAACTGAGCACGTATGCCACGCACATTGGGACAGAAATGAAACAAAATCGACAAAAATATTATGGTGTTATTAAAAGCTTTGAAACTACAAAAATGCTCACATTGACATCTAACAGATTTTGTATTTTGATTTTGATCAAGCCTTATTAAAATTTAACAGAAACATTTTTTATAAAAAAAATTTAATTTTAATTTTTATTTTTTTTTTGTGAATGGAGCAACTTTTCCCCTTTTGAAAGTTAGTTTGTACAAGTTCTGCTAAAATGGAGCATTTTTTATAAAGCTTGTAAAAGTAACGAACATTTCACGGGTTTCGTGTTCTTAAAAAATTCCTCTTTTTTTATTTCTGCTTATATTTTGCTCACTCTTTTATACTTTAGTGCTAAGTATTTTACATTTCACTAATAAGCAGATATGTGGCAGCCCCATTCATGTTAATATCTTAGTTAAAGTTTTCGGCTGGTATTACCATTGCTTTTCGCTTAGACTAGATGCACATATGTATAACTATGATTTTCATGAAAGATGGTAACTCTCTCTAAAAATACCTCCATAATTTGGTATTTTTCAATTCTTTTTGCCTGATGCCCATATATGTATGTAGTAATATTTTAAAATCTTTACTCACAAATTAATTTGAATTTAGTTTCCTTAATTAACCCTTTCAGTACCATAAACCTTCAAGAAAAAAAGGTTTGGTTTTGGATTGCGTTTTTGATGTAGGAAAATTAAAAACAAAAAAATGTTGCTAAAATTATAAATTTTAAGCTGCGAAATGCTTGAAAAATAGCTGAAAAATCTTGCTTTCGGAACATACTGAGCAAAATCTAGACAGAGGTTGGCAACAAATTTCGCTAACCCTTTGTCAAATTCGGTTTGAAAATTTTTTATTTGTACTTTTTCACCACTTTTGACTTTCTCGACCCCACTGTTCGGCGGCGGGTGGCTTGAGTCGTTGCACCGTATCAAACAATTGCGGAAGCGTTTTTTTATGCGCCGACCATGTGTAGGCGGCCACGCAAAAGCATTTACAGTGCGAGAGCACTCGCAAAAACTCATTTAAATTTCAATGCAGCAAAGGAAATTGTTTGTGTGATAAAATTCCAATCACAACTTTTATTAATTTATTTTATAAAATAAAAAGATGCATATTTTTAGCTAAGCAAAAGCAAAAAATGCTACAAAAGTGAGTGCAAAAAAATATCAACACACAGTTTAATCAGAGTACATTCACCTATTTACGTATATACTTATAAACAAATAATAGAGAAAGGCGGTCAAAATAATAAAAATAACGTTTGATTAGAAATAAAAGAAGTGGGTAGAAATATAGATAGATAAAAATAGTAAAGTGTAAAGGATTAGCATAATAAGTAAATAGCAAAAACAATCGTGATAATGGCAACAATGGCAATAGACAATGGATTGTAGAACAAAATAAAAATAAAAATAAATAAGGCAACAGAGTCATTGACATTTTGAAACCTACACGAAAAGGGTGATACGCCGTTGGATATAGTTATATATGTATGTATGCTGGTACACCCAGTGAGCCACATAGTTGATGGAATACAATAGTAAGACTAGCACCAGATTTCAGAAGTCATTTATTTATCAATGACCAAATATTGCCCACGCCACGAAGTAGGCAAATTCAGGGCTGCACAGAAGCTTTTCGGTGTTAGAAATTTTGTGCTGGCCGCAGAAATTTTTGATATGAAATTATTGCTATAAATATCGATAATTATAGTGGTAGTGGTGTTCATATCAATATAACGAAATAAATATCGATAACAATGTTCATTACGATATCTAATGACGCATTTCGCTATAAAGTTATAAATAAATCGATAGGAAATATCGATAGTAAAAATGTAATCGATAAATATGATTGACAAGGTAATTTGCAATGATGTTTTGAGAAGTAATCGAGATGTCTTTAAAGAACAATGCCCTTAAGACCATCTAAGGCTCGAAAGCTTGGGCCTCGCTTATTTGAGCTCATTGTCGAAATTATTTTTTGATGGCATTGTGGAAAGAACTTATTTCTGGAGATGGAAATTATGAATTTAGAGTTCCTTCAATAATCCAATTCTTCGCAGCAAATCGGACTATATTTGTCCAAAAATCTTATTCAATAATGAGATTTTTGGGCAAGTCTTCCATTACAGGTCTAACAAAATTGGGATGCATAGAACCACAATATTTATTTAAGTTCTCGAACTCGCTGTGTGAAGTTCCCCTAATTTCATTTAGTCAGATCCAGTACTCGAGTACTTAGTCCGAAAGATAGTACCTAAGATATTGTGAATATGTGGAGTGCGATTTTCGAACTGGCTGTACGTAACGACTTCTGACTATTTCTGACTAAACCCCGGAGAACGGGAAATACTTATAGTGCTTTGTTAACACTCCCACAACAAACGACCAACCAACTTAATCAGCTAACCAATAGAGTACCATAGTTAGCCGAAACGTGGCATTATTAGTCACCTTTTTCTAGGACTTAGCCTCGATTTTGAAGGTGTCTTGGGAACAAGGATGCTATTTAATACATAGATTCAGCTCCCTGTTTCGTCCATGATATTGGAGATATTTTTAACCGACTTCAACAAAAGGACGAGGTTATCAGTTCGTCGGAATAATTAATCTAAGATTTGTTTACGCATAGGTAAAACTTATTAAAGGTTTTAAATAAATCAAAAATAATCTTCCATAAATTTTTGCTAACTGGCATATCCCATTTTGAAAAGTACACAGCATCAGCAACAACTATACACAGTATAAAAAAGCAGAGAAGCATAGGCCTTCGTTAAAGAAAGCCACAAATAGGCCAAATAAAATATAAAGGAGAAAAAAGCGCACTATTTTCAACTACACGCCGACTTAGTCGAAAACCATGCAAATTCTTGCCAACCGCATGGTCATGAAAATTCTTTGCAATTGTGAAATTCTACAAATAATCCAGCTGAGTATGCCGCCACCGCCATTGTGAATTAGCATATTATGCATGAGGCTTCTTTAAGAATTTCGGTAGACACAAAGATTAGCTACATACATTTTGTATTCCAGACATCGAAGACAAAACAATGCTAATTTAATAAACGCATCGAACTAACATGATTACTATGACTATAGTCATAACTAACTAACATCGTTCGACTTGTCCGCGCTCTACCGCTCGACCCACTACTACATTTCACCACATTTCGCTAATTTCGGCAGGCAGCGCTCAGTCAACTCATTTAAGTCATTGTGACGTAAACGAGTATGCGCTAACAATTCGGCTGAGCCCCTTCAGCCCTTACTCCATCAACCACGCGAGCGCCATCACCGCCGCCTTCCGAACAGCCAGCCGGGGCTATTATCTCAAATGGTCGTTTAACCTTACACGCGGCGCGCTGAATTTTGCTGGTGAATAATAATTTAGTTTGAGTTTCGTATGGAGCAAAAAAATAAAATACCAACAAAAACAAAACATCAATAAACAAAAAATTGCGCGAAATCAGCATGAGCGTAACACAACGAAATAGAAATTCAGCAAAAACATAACAAAACAAAAAATAAATAAAAATAAGCATGGCAACAAAAGCAGGAAAGCGGCAACAAACTAAGAGAATTCGCCAAAAATACCCGTAAAAACTAAACAGCGACGAAGAGTAAATAAATAAAAAATAATAAAAACAAAAAATACTTACACATAAATAAAGAAGTCAGCAAGGTGACGGCCCGGTGTTTGTTGGAGCACGTTGCGCATGAATTTGGCCAATTTTGACAGCTTATCAGCTTTCAGAACCAGCGGATGAGGAAGAAATATTTGAAGCATATTAGTACTTTTGTTTATGTATTGTACAAGCTGATATTGTTTTGCTGTTACCTTTTTTTTATTTTTTTTTTTATTTCTTTATCGCATATTTACACTATACGACAAAATAATATATTTTTTGGAATATTTTAACAATAACTTCTGCAAAGTGCAAAAAATACTCACAAAAATAGCAATGCAAAAAATGGAACACAATAACAACAAAAATAACAATGTTCCGAAAACCGCTTCTGATAGAGCGGAACAAAAAAGTAGATATGCGTGTAACAGCGATTTGTATGCGCTGAAAAAGCTCCACCTATGAGGAGTTAGAGGGTTAAAGTGTTCCACAAAAAAGTTCCCCGATTTTGTTGCATATAAGTGCTGAACACACCGTCTGCAAAAGAGGCACCACTCAAAATTTCGCATTTTTGAAATTATGCGCTAAAAATGTACCTAGAGCTTTTATTTGCCTTTCCGCAAAAGCTGGAGCATATTTTTTTTATGATTTGGTAAAAATCCTAAAGTAAAGTCTCCCTTGCCCATATGATCATAATGTGCTAAGAAAGAGTTTTTCGCATTGTTGTGCCTTTTTTGAAGACGGAAGTTTCCTATGCCGATTTCCCTAAATATGTGCAAAAGAGGAAAATTTTCGCCTGCCGAAAAAAAATGACAAATAAACTTTCAAAACGCCGATACACATACATACATACATTTCTTGCTGTCCCCTCTACCAGAATCCGACGCCGAAACCTTGTTATTTTTTTTATTGTGTAGTACAGTGTTATCTGCTTCGTGCACGAGCGTTACTCGATTTTTTTTTCCTATTTGCTGTTAGCAATTATTTTAGCACATGTTTTGAATTCTAACTCATTTGTTTTCATTCGCATACAAATTTGTTGCAATTAAATTTGAATTTCGTAAGAATTTTTCCGTTAGTTTAAATGGGCGATTTTTTATGATTTTTGTGAAATAAATATGTAGCTGCCATTTCTGAAGGTGAACTTTATATGAATTATAGGTAGTCATTAATATTCTACTAATAAAGAAATAATGCTGATTTCAGTTGCGAGAATCGAAAGTGATAATTAAAATGTTCATGGAATTCAAACGAAGAAGCGGAAAAAACAATTAATTTTTAATGTTCTGGAAACATTCTACTTCACAGAGAGTGAAGTTTTAAAAAAATATAAAATGAAGGGTTAAAAAATTTCATTTAAAAGAGATGTGTTAATTAAAATTTTTTTTTTAAATTTTTTATCGTGCTATATACTCCGATGCGCTAATCTAAGCTTCATATGGAATACGCATGCATACAGTGACTCAAACAAGTGACCACGTGTTGATTTTTTTTTTAAATATTCGTACTTTCGAGCTACATTTTTTGTTATGTTTCTATAAAAATACCGTCCAAGTTTTAACTAAAACCATATAAATCCCATAATGCATAATTTAGGAAAATTCAACAAATTTTCATCAAAATTTCAACTTTTTAATCTGAATCTTTAGAACGTGTTTGGGTAAGCAGTTTTATAGCCCATAAAATTTTAGTCCAATGAAGTGCAAGTTTCAACCGGCTAAAGAATCGCGTTGATTTTTGATAATTTTTTTTGAAGATTTTTTTTGTGTTTTTTTTTTATACTATAATACAAGTGCAACTTACAAAAAGTGGCACTGATTTTTTTAAGTTTTCGGTACGAACGATCTCCCGCATTTTATTTCATAAGAAAATCATGCTTATATGGAAAAAAGTGCGAAAATCGGTCATAAATAGATTAGATTATATTCGGGTGGTAGCCCCAGGCGTAGGACAAACTTTGGTCTTTAAAACTTTAACAAGCTATACTATTGAGAAAAGTAACGGGTGTAAAGAACGCAATTTCGAAGCCGACCGTAGTCATAGCTTGGAAACTGTTTAAGAAATGCGAGTAAAAATTACTAGATCACAGCCTCGCCGCCTTAGGTTGAGGACAGAGAAATTGCTAGAAGAGCTGCTCTGCTGTAGAGCTTGTAAAAAAGGTGTCAGAGCGTGTGTGAAGATTGAATCGAGTTTTATCTACAAAGTTTGCTCCCACTTTCGTCTAGCGAAAGCTAACGACTTGCACCCTCTTCTGTCTCGAAACACGTTGTATGCGTTAGACAGTTCCCTGCAACATCAAGTGGCCTGGTGTCGATGTTAGTCTAACGAGAAAATAATCAGAATTAACCAAGTCAGAGGTTTCATGACTAGAACTGAGCCCTATTTACGAGAGATACATATTCGCTTATCGAAGTCACATAGTTGAGCAGACGTCGACCGCTGCTTTGATGAAGTTTACCTCTGTCACCATCCCCTCCACCAAACATTAATTATTTCATGTTAAACCCCTCTGATACTTCCTCACACATTCCTTCATAGTTTGCATAGCGTGCAGTTTCCACCTTATTTTTATTTTTATTTTTATTTTTTTGTTATCTGGAACAATTGGGGGGAGAGTCTCATGAAGTAACTCATTCTTTTTTTGTCTACAAAGCGATTTTCGTTTTATAAAGATTTATGCAGAGTCCACTGCCTGCAGGCTACTTAGTCACCAGTTGCAAGTATGCTTGGATTGCAACGTCACGTATATGCTACCAACTGAAATTCTAAAACGAAAATTTTTAGACATTTGAAACTTGCACTTTATTACAATAAAATTGAGTGGGCTACAAAATGGCACACTCAAAATCTTTCTAGAAAATCGAGTTAAAAAGCTCGAAATTTTTACGAAAGTTTGTTGAATTTTTTTTTTCAAATAAGGCACAAAGTTTCGAGCTTGGATTTATACAGTATTTGTTAAAGAACGAACTATATTTTTATAAACAAAATAACTCAAATTAAATAACAAAATAAAAATAATTGGTGCGAATACAATTTTTTCGACCACTGTATTTACGTAAATATTATATAAATAGTTTTTTTATTATTTATTTGTTAACTTACTTTATAAAAGTTTGGTTTGCTTTATGAATACATAGATGGATTACATTTATAAATAAAATAAACATAAAGACCCGCAATATATCAAAATTCATTAATTTGTGTGTGTGTGTTTGGTTTTTTTTTTGTTTTTTTTTGTAAATATGGAGTTATCTAAAATCGAGGAATTTCATTGCCGAAATCGGGGAATTCTGAAAAATTAGTTGGCTACCCTGGTGTGAATATAATGTCATCCAATCTTACTGACTTGAGGCGTTTGCAAGAGTTTATCGCCAAACCAGCTGATGTTTGAGCGACCGGCTTCTCTTTGGGGCTGACTTGAATGTAAAATGATATCTGGAAGAAACTTAAGAGAGTTCTCGTCTTAGATCTGGAGGACACATTCTTCGACGCTTTCACAACTTTTTTGATCTTGGATTAGCACATTCCCAGTCTTATGTACTTACGGCTCTTTGGATAAAATTCTCATTTCGTAACACCCGTGCGCACCAAACGACAAATAAAAAAAATCAAATATTCTTCTGTGAAATCTAGTAGGAACCAAATTCACAAGTAGTTGCACTCATACTTATGTGTGTATGTATGTACATAAGTATAGTAAGTATACGAGGGGGGCAAATGATATAATTTTTCATAAATTTTAATTGTAGCGATTAGCACAGCGTAAACGGTAGATGGTTACATAAGTAACTAAATTTGCATAACTAGCTAAGAATGCAATTCCAACTAAAGGCCTTTAGGTGTGCAAAATGACAGAGTGAAGTGAATGTGAAGGCGGTTTATGCAGAAAGGCTTAGAAAAATATACATAAATACGTACATGCACATTTATTCGCATAAACCGTTATGTGATACAGCTTCTATACAAGTACCAGTGCATGGCACACAACATTTATTGCATCACCGCTCATACCCAACCTCAAGTAATTGTCAAGTGTACCAACTGCCTGACTGACTGACGTCTAAGCAGCAAGCAAATTACGAAGCGGTACAAGCTTTGCGCGCGTGAGCGAGCGAGCAGGCATTTGTCAAGTATTAGCTGCTAAACTTGAGCTGTTTTATTTTTAAAGCATTTGCGTATGCAAAAGCAAAAAAAAGAAATTAAAAAAAAAAACATCAAGAAGAAACAATAAAATGAAAAGAAAGCGGAAAAATAAAAAGCGAAATTTAAAACATTTCAACTAAAAACAAAAGCCATTGCGTTTGATATTTTTAGATTGACACACAAAAGCGACAACGAGAAGCAAAAAAAAAAAAGAAGGAAAATCTTAAATTTTTCACCGCATACTGTCCCTAATTGTATTGTAAATGAATGTGTGTAAGTGTATGTATGTAAATATGTATGCATTTTGAAATGCTCAAACGTCGCCAAGAAAAGCGAGCACGACATCTATATTGCCCTATTATCTCACCGCGCTGTGACAATTAACTAAAAGTTTAGGTTTCGTAATCAGATAATTGTTATGTGAGTGGCGGTAAAAGCGATGCGCGTACACATACATGCATACTCACATACCAGCATATATAATATATGTCAGTACAAAAGCAGGTGGCTAGGCGCACTAATTTGGCAGCTATAAGAGCGATTTTTGGCAGCTCAAAGCTGATAGATTACATACATACACGTACATACTTGAGCAACTAGCTCATATGCAGGTTACGTTGGCTAGCAGAAAAAAAAAACAAAAAAAATTAAAATTTATGAGTTAATTAAATACACATAAAACACAGCAGTTGCACAGCCCGCTGCAGTTTAATAAAATTAGTTGTCACTGTCATTTATTTTATCAGATTTATTTGACTACGGATTTATCAGCAGTGACCCACTTACAAGTGCATACATAAATGTTTGCCTACCTTGCCGCCAGCTGATTGCAGTGCTCGTGTTCCTCTTGTTGATAAACAAAAATCCCTCTATGTATGCGCACTTTTGTTATCAATTATTTTTTAATGTGCTCTTATCTTTTTCAATAAGCTTATATTAGTTACAAGTAAACTATTACATGATATATCTTCGAAAGAATTTTTTGATAAAAACAATTAGCTATTTATTTCAACAAATTTTTGTTGAATTTGCTTCAAAGAACTTTGAGTGAAACTTTGAATTAAATTTTGAGTAGATATATTATTTGAGCGTGATTTGTGTTTGAGTGTGAACTCAAGTTGATTTTGTGTTTAAGCTTAAGTTTGAGTGAAAACTTGAGTTTGAGTTAGATTTTGAGTTAAAACTTAAGTTTCTTTTTAAATTTAAATTTAAGTTGAAATTTCAACTTCACTTTGATTTTGTGTTGAGTTTAGATAAATTTCAGTTGAATTTTGAGTCTTAATTAAAGTTAACATTTAAATTTGAACTTATGTTTGATTTTCGGTTTGAGTTTAAGTTTGAGTTACAATTCGAATTTGAATTAAAGTCTTTACTTGAATATGAATTTGTATGTAAGTTATGATTAGAGTTTGAGTTTAATTTGAGATTTTAACTTCTGTTTGATTTTGAGTTCAAGTTTGAGTTATAATTTTAATTTGAGTTGAGATTTTACTTGAGTGAAATTTTGAGTTATAGTTTAAGTTGGAGTTTAAATTTGAGTTTAAGCAGAAATTTGAACTTAGTTTTGGTGTTGTGTTCAAATTAAAGTTTGAGTTATAATTTGAGTTTGAGTCTAAATTTAAACTTGACATAGATTTTGTAATTGAGTTATAATTTGAGTTTGAGTTGTAATTTGAGTTTGAGCTGAAATTTGAGTTTGAATTGGAATTTAAGTTAGAGTTAGATTTCAAGCTTAAGGTTTTGTTTAAATTTGAGTGGAATTATGAGTTTGCGTTTAAGTTTAAGTTTGAGTGTTAGCTTGAATGTTAGTTTGATTTTCAATTTTGATTTGCGTTTAGGTCTCAATTGAATTGTAAGTGTTTTTTTTTTAGTTTGAATGTTAAAGTTCGAACACGAATTTGAGTTTGAGTTGGACTTTGGGCTTCATTTTGAGTTAAAATCTGAGCTTTACACTTTTTAGTTTCATTTTAAGTTTGAGATCGAGTTTTATTTTTAGTTTGAATTGAAGTTTGATTGTGAGTTTGCATTTGGGGTGTGATTTAAAGTTACAGTTTGAATATGAATTTGAGTTTGAGTTGGACTTTGAGTTTCATTTTGAGTTAAATATGAGTTTTACACTTTTTAGTATAAAATATTTCTTATCCGGCTTTTACTTGCTTAGATTTACATTTCAACCTTTCCGAGTTTTTCTGCCAAAGCGCCAACTTTTAGCATTATCCAGCTCAGATTGTGAGTACTGGGCAAAAGTATGAATTTTGGGCATTGAACTTTCCAGTTCAAATACAACAAAAGAAAAATATTTTTACTTCTTATTTATGTATTTAAATATTTCCGCAGTCTCAGAAGTATTTACATTTACTTATTAATGTAAACAGCAAGGCTTTTATGCCATTTTACAAGCGAACAAAATCATTTTTTTCCCAATTTACTCACGAATCCCGGAGTATTTATTTAACATTGAAAAAATTGCTGCACCAACAAAACAGAATTTTTTCGCATTGCCATTGAGTTTTTTTTTAGCAAACTCGGAAGTTCTTTTAATGCCAAAGTAAATATATGTATGTTTTCCCGACAAAAGCCACACCATAGTAAATATATATATGTAAGTGCAACTGGTGCAATGTCAGCTGAATGAGTGACTAAATGATTGACTGGTGAATGACATTTCTGTCAAGGTGATGGCCGAGGTTATTTCCGTGCAATGCGAGGAAACAGCTGTGGGAGCGCAGTGACAATGGGATTTTGGTGGTGAAAAAATGTATGAATAAATCAAGGAAGAAGAGTAAATATATTGAATGGAACCAGGAAATTTTTTTCGTTTTAAGCAAAATTTAATTTTCAAGGAATGTCGCGGTTAAACTACGTGAATTTCAAATTCGTAAAGATCAACTTAGTTCATTTGAAGTATTTTATTGTTTAAGAGATTTTTTTTGTCGTCAACTTCTTTTAATTGCTTAAGTTTTTGTTGTGCCCAATTGCAGCTTATTTAAGTTCGACAACACTTAACTTGCGCGTAAGAACTTTTCCTCCGCTACCTGTTGCTTTTTATTTTACATGTACGTTAAGTGCTTGCGAAAAGTTTCGCTAATTATTTTATAGCTTAAACAATTAAAAATGCAAGTAAATGGAGAAAGTTCCTGGCGGTCAAGTTCAGAAGTTAAAGAAGCAAATAAAGCGAACTGAGTCTAACACAAGTTGTTTTTATTGGAAATGCTCTTAACAAAAACTTTTTTGCCGATTAAAATGGATTCACTGTACGCGTCTGAACATTTTTTGTTCGTAATTTTACAGGTTTTATTTCGCACTCGGTCTCACAGATCCCAACAAAAAAGCGCTGAACACTTTTAGATTAGATTAGATTGGATTTAGAGGAGGGACCAGGTCACCTAGTTACGCGATCTATTGTAACAAACCTCTATTCGACTACAAGTCTTCTTTGATCCACTCATTGCTAAGAAACCTCGCGAGGTCATTTGGCGCGAGCTGCTAGGAACGGTGATTCTAGGAAGCGAAGTCTGGTCCTAGCGAGAGCTTCGCGGTTGCACATAATGTGTTCTGCTGTTTCCTTTTCTGCACAACCTGCACTGGTCAGAGTTAACAACTCCAATATTTGACAAATGTTTCATTACCAATCAGTGGGCAGTAAGAAAACCAGTAACAGCTCTTACTTCATGCCTACAGAGGTGAAGGAGTTCTTCGGTTCTCCTTGTTGATATATGCGGCATGAAGGATTTGGCCTGCCTGTTACCTTCCGTTTTCGTCCGGTAATCTTTCACTTCGTTCTTCATCCAGATATAGTAGTTTCCACCATGGCAGACCAGTAAAGGATTCTGGGCCTATGAATCTCTGCACAACCCCTTTTATGGCGAGAATATCTCACACTTCATTGCTCATGATTCTACTGTGTCCCGGTACCCATGTGAGATATACCCGGTTCATGAAGGCGATAAGTATTAAAAGCTGAAGGCAGTCCCACACCAGCTTTGATGTGACCTCATGCGCTTTAAGAACGAGGAGCGCCGCACTGCTATCCATGTGGATGTTGATGTGATTTTGGTTGCCCGATCTTCTACATATAGCCTCAGACGTTCAGTTGTTCCTGTCCGGGGAAAAAAGACCTTAAAGTTATGTGTGTAGTTAAATCTCGGAAGGCACTGGTCCACAGCCCATCTTCTTGTTCTATAACCCTGAGTCTAGAAGGGTTCTTGTCCCCTACATTGCCGCCTGAGATGAGCCTTGCGGTAAACATAAGAGCCTCTTTCTTGATTCCAGTGTGTAGGGGAGGCAGGTCAAGAAGCACCTCGAGAGCCGCGGTTGGTGTTTTTCTCATCGCACCAGTGATGCCCACGCAGGCGATTTGTTGTAGCTTACTGAGCTTGGCCAGCGTGGACTTCACTCCTGCCTTTTTCCACCAGATGGGTGCGCCATAAGTTAAAATGGGCTTGGAGATGGCATCATACAGCCATCTTGCTAGTTTAGGTCTGATGCACCAATTCCTTGCTGAACACCCTTTTATCGAATCAAATTGATTTTGATTTCCTTCCCCAAATCATAGTTTCGCATGTAGGCAACAATATCATCAGCTGTTTGCGAAACTGAACGGTGAATCGTACGAAAATGCGTGTTTACTGTTAATATTTTCACCTTCCTGGGTTAGCACATTCCGATAGGTACCGTGGTTAATATTTTACCCAACTCTTTTTCGCTAAAATCTTGATTAGATATATAAAATTCCAAAAATAATGTTCACTGGTAAAGAATTTTTTTTTTTTAAATAGAGTTCGCGAATAAAAAAAATCGTGAATATAAAAAGACAACTCGCGAGTGGAAATCGGGGACCGTTAAAGTAACAACTTTTACAAAAAAAGTCGCTCTTTAACAATTTTTTTTTACATTTATTTAATTACTACTTAAATAACCATTATTTCTGACTTTTATTTTATAACACTAAAATAACAATTATTTTTGATTTTTATCTAAATAATCTGCAAATAATAGATATTCTTGATTTTTAAATTATACGTCTTAGATAACAGTTATCGATGACATTTATTTATAATAGTCCTAAATAAAAATCAGTCACTGACCTTTGTTTTTCAAATCATACTTATAAAGGTCATTTGTGTAAGTCGTAGTAAACTTTTGTTCTCAAAACCTTCTTTACTGCCAAAAATGTTAATGACTATTATACGAATAATTTAAAAAATAAAAGTCGCTGACTGATTTATATTGATGATTTTTAAAAGTAAAAGTCACTGACTGATTTTTATTGCTGACTTTGATAAATAAAAGTGTTCAATAACTCTTATCTAAGACATATAATATAAAAATCAAAAATAATTGTTATTTTGCATTTACAATATAAAACTCAAAAATAATTGTTATTTTTTTTAATTTTGCATAAAAATTGCTAATAAAATTTTATTTAGAATTTGAGTCCCGGAGAAAAAGAAATCGATTGGTATGTATCACTTTGTTGTACAACATTTTCTTCATAATGAATTTTTCCATGACAGTTTTCATCAATAACTGTTATGTTCGGTCCCTGAAAAAAATTCTTTAGCGTGCAAATATGCACCATCCAATGCATTTCTTGCATGTAAACAAAAAAAGTATTCAAGCTTAAATCAAATTGTATGAGAAAACTGTGACTGCCATTTGTACCAAAATAAATATTTTGTATTTTCTGCCTTAAAAATTTCTTAAAATTTTCTTGCATAAAACAAAAGATAAGTTTCTAACTTTCTTCTTCGCCCGTATTGTTGTTTTTATACATCATTTTTTTTTTTTTTTTACAGAAGAATTTTCTTATCTCTCTGTAACCTACTCCCACATTTGTTTACTTTTTCCGCTTTACTTTTATCTACACGCTTCATTTCATTTTCATTATGCTAAGCATTATCGAGTGTTATGCAACATTTATCCTACATAAGCGCGTATGTGTAATACAATAATTTATTTGTGAGAAAAAAAAAACAAAGAAAGAACAAAGGCACCACAGCCACAAATGCAACATTATCTTCTTGCTGACACCGTGACCGCAGTGCTTGCAACATAGCATGGCAAGTGGTGTGAATGCCCTTTTGGAGACAGAGTATATGTATGCATACATACATATTCTCAAATGCTATAAAGAACTACTTTGTAAAAAAAAAACTCCCCCAATGCTTGCGCTGTGAAGTGTCTGGCGATAGTGGGGGCAAATGGAGTTATCTGCAGCGCTACAGCGTGGAACTTCCATGTTGGCTGTGCGGCTGACGACTGTCGGCTGTGTACGACGCAATAACCCCACACTTTATACGCTTGATTGTTCGTCACGCAGATGGCATGCGCTCCCCTTTACGACTTACAATTTATAGCAGCGCAATCAGCTTGGCTCAACTTCGCGCAGCGCCAAACATTGACAAGCAACTAATTATCTATGCTTGAATGAAAACAATGCAAACGCGTATCAAAAACATATAAAAACTAAAACAAAGAAAAAAATGAAGGGAAAGGGACAGAGAAAGAAAAAAGTGGTATTGCATTTGGGCGAAAGAGCTGAATGCTGACGGTTGCGTGCAGTTCTGGGAGGCGCATAAAATGATTAAGTGCAATCATGGAAATTATGTGCCAGTAAACATTGTTGTTGTTGTTATTTTTTATTTTAGTTTTTAAAATTTATGACACGTTTTCTACAACTCTTCCTGCCTTTCGTGCGCATTTCACACGACGGATGCCAGTGGCAGACGAAGGCGCGTCATGCGCATTAAATGTTACTCATACGCCCCGCCACCTCAGCACAGTGGTTAAAAAAAATCAAATTTAATGTTCATATTTCACCGGAGTCTTCCTTTCTCAACCAATTTGATTATTATCTTTTTAACTGAAAGCTTATAAAATTTGCCAGAGACTTGTTGAGCCCGATTTTTGATTTTTTATTTGTTTATATTAAATTTTTTAGCGCAAAGCGCAGAAAACGTGGCAATTTTGAAGAAGATCGATTACCCTGTTCCAGTTAATAAATGTTACATAATTAAAACCTAATTGAAAATAATTGTAGGGTTCTCCCAAAATTGAAAAAAATTAAAAAAATAATAATTTGAAATGTTATGAAAAAATTTGTACCAAAAGTTTCTTTTTTTTTGTTTTTGGTTTTTATAAAAATGAACGCGAACCCTTAGCCACTTACAACTTGCACTTTATTATACTAAAATTTAATGATTTAATGATTTTGCAAAAACCAAAATCAAAAAAAAAAATACTTTTGGTGAACATTTTTTTACAACATTTCAAATTATTTTCTTTTTTCGTTTTAGAAGACCCCTATAATTGTTTTCAACTAGTTTTTTATTATGGAGCATTTGTTAAGTGGAACAGCTTTCATTAAAAAAAAAATCATCAAATTGGTTGAGCAATGAAGGCTCCAGTGAATTATGAACATTAAATTCTATTTATTAACCACTGTGCGATAGCAAAGGGCGAAAACGGGAAAAAGGAAGACAAAAGAAACATAGCATCCAAAGTATATGCACAAAAGTAGTGCGGTGGCGTGCAAAAATTATGAAAAAAATTAAAAAAAATTTAATAAAGAAAATATAATCAGCGTTAGTACTACATTAGGGTGCATCACTCTTCATAAAATAAAAATCGGTAATATTTTTCCATCGGCATTATAAAATCTATTATATTTTAAAACTTCCGTCAAAAATATTTCAGAAGAATATTAAGATTTGCGTGAGCTGTACTGTTTTGAAAATACCACCAAAAATCGAGTTTTTTATTATAAATAAATAAGTTTTAAAAAATATTTTTTCCAAAAAAATCACTTCAGCTGATAGAAGATTTTAAAGTTTAAAATGTGGGAATAAAAATATTTAAACATTTTATTAACGGCATCCAAATAATGAGATATATGGAGTCGGCACAGTTCACGCAAGTGTAAATCTTTTTCTAAAATAATTTAACGGAAATTTTAAAATATAATAAATTGTATAATTTTGGTATAAAACCCGCAACTTTTCTGGCGGCGCACCCCAATGTACATATGTACATACTTTCCGCTTCTATGCTCGGTCATGCTTTTGCTCCCCCACGTTTGCATAAAAACGCAATTTTCAGCAACACATTTCCGCTTACCCGCCACCTCATTTCCTCTCATTTAACAATTTTCCGCTCTTTTTTTTTTTGCTGGTCACTGACTTGCACACTGCCACAGTGGCACCATAAGCAAAAAAAAAACCAAAAAAAAAAAACAGTCAGCAATAGCAAAGCGCATGCGCGCGTCAAGTGCCCTCTGCTAGAAATTCTTCTCTCGTTATATTTTTTCGCTAACTTTTTTTTTTCCTATGTAATTTTTATGTTTTCCGCTCATTTGCGGCTGATAAACATAGTTTATCACATATGTATGTATGCGGCTCGCCGACTATGCCAGTCGTGAATCTACATAAACATAGTACATAGTATGTATGTACGCAAATATATGTTTGCAGCAACATTTCACCCATTTGCGGCTTGTGCTGTGTGGCATGTTGCTAATGGCTGGTTGTCTAGCGCAGCATTTTCTTCATTTGTCAGCAGCTCAACGCGGCTTTTGATGTGTGGGGGAAATTTTTTTTCTGCTACGCTTATTTTCATTACATACTTTGTGAGACATTTTGATGGTATTGGTACAAGTACGTGTTGGAAAATTTATGCTCGTCCTCTTTAAATACAATAAAAAATAGTAGTAAAGGCTAGAATGCGTTAAATTTTGATGGTTAATTGCAGCGCCAATTGGAATCGAAGTTTAAGTTCACATTAATTGGTTGTTCTAGAGTAAACTTTTGAATTATAATATTGAGAGCCAGGGTGGGAACTATTTTGTTACATATGAATTATTTATTATTGATTCATGATGCGGCTTTTAAAACCAAAGCCGAAGTTTCCAAAAAGTCGGTCATAATGCGTCTCTGATGTAACAGTTAACAAAGGCAGAATGCATTATTGCTTACTAAGAAATAAACTTAAAATTCTACTATTCCAAATTACTTTTTAGTTTATATGATATATTTTTTTTTTGGAGTCACAAGTTGTAAATTTTCAACTCACAAGCCTTCGACCTATGTACATATAGCTCACAATTTTATTTTTGAATCACAAACTCATGATGAACTTTAAATTTTCAAATAATTTTTTGATTCAGGAGTTCTATGCACGCAAAAAATTTCAATGCTCAACATAAAATTGTCAAACTTTGGATTCGTGAGTTGAAAAATTTAAGTTCGGAATAGAAAAATAAAATTCGCTTTTTATCTATCGCTGAAATAGACGATTTGTTATTGGATAATGTATCGAAATCGTAATAAAAAGAATTATCGATAAACTTGTCGAGAATGTTGTATAAGTTATCGTTACATTTATCCACATATGTATCGAAATTATACAGCTACCCTTCGTGCTTGTCGTAATATTTGCAGATCCTTTTAAAGTCAAAAATGCTAGCGACGAATAATCGGAATTGTGAGAAGTAAATTTATCGAAAATGTTATCGATAAAGTTACTGCAACTGCCAATTGATGATGCCGCAATTGTAATCTTTTAATTTATTCAAAGGATTATCAGAAAATTTTTTCGAGATTGTTATCGACATATTTGCCAATTTGTTTTATATATTCAAATATTTAAATTTTTATGTAAAAATTGATAATAGGCTTTTATTATATAATAGGAGTGCCAGTGACTGTCAAAAATCGACTGTTTTACTTTAAGATCTTTGGAAGGCTTTTCTAACTTAGCACGTCGTTTCACTTATTAGGTACATTATTATTTATCGGGAAATTTGCTTTGGAATTTAAACGTGACTACAACTTTTTATATCTTTGGGGGTCTTTGGCAGGAGTTGGAATATACCCGATACATTTCAGTTTATCGATAAATTTCGATAATTTGATGCATATCCAAAACTCAATTATTTTCATAAACACTAAAATCCGTTAACTCGACCAATTTCTATAATTTACGATAAATTTCGATAACCGTGCTTTTAGGGGGCTCGATAAATTTCGATAGCTCAAGGATGTATATATCTCGATATAAATCGATAGGTCGATAAACTTAAGATACTTCTATAAATTTCGATAACTCGCTTATATTGTTATCTCAATATTTTTCGAAAACTTTCGACAAATTTCGATAGCTCGTTTTATTATGATAATACGATAAAATTCGATAAACAGTGATAACTCGATAAACTTATATAAGCTCGAAATTTCGATAACTCGATATATTTCAAAAATTGAAAAAAAAAAATTGATTCAATAAATCGACAAATTTTATCCAAATCAATAAATACCGGCAACTCTACAAGTTGAAAGAATTCGATGCCTTACGATAACTCGATAAATTTTGTTAGCTCTATAAATAATCATAATTAAAAAAATATCGATAACTTGATAAATTTCATTAACTTGAAAAACTTCGATAACCCCATAAATTTTTGTAGCTCAATAACTATTCGTAAATTTCGACAACTCAATAAACATTGATCAATTTGAATAATTCGATATGTTCCAATAACTTCATAAACATGGATAACACGATAAATTTCAATAGCTATCTATTAGCTTCAATGATTCGATAAACTTTGATAACTAACTCTTTTATGACTGATTTTTTTTCGATTATTTCGAAAAATTTCAATAAATTTTCTTACACTTTCAGATACCCTAATTCTTGTGTATTGTTAGTTGTTTTCATTTTCGTCTTTATCATCAATTTTGCCTTCACTTTTTTGTGTTAATCTTTATCATTAATATTTTATCATCATATTTTCTATTATATTTTTATACATAAGTAATAAACATTTGCTTTTTCCCTTTTCAGGTAAGCAGAAAAAACTTATTAAAGGAATCCATGTTTTTAAGGTAAATTTTAGCAATTTAAATGTCTATAGTCGAAAGGCTTAAATTTATTGAAATAATTGGGACCGCGCTGCCAAAGAAAATTCAGTGATACTAATGACGCTTTTGAATGGAGTATTAGTTCATTATACAAAAAAAAAAAACGATAAGAGCGAAGTAATATGAAATTTTAAGAGTTTTCAGTCTTCCTATTTCTTTCATGAGAATACACTCTCATAACTAGCCCTCGTCCAAAGCCTTGATGTACCCCAGTCTGCATTGAGTGAAATATCATAATTCGAGCATGGTAAAGTCCAGTAAGATCTGTACCTAGTTGGCCATATGCCTTATGCTCAGGTATGCAATTATTATTTGGCATTCATATTAAAACATGCCGTCTTTCACTTCCAACGTACAAAGCAACATACATATCAAGTTATCTCCCATGGGCTACTGAACAAATTTTCTACAAAATATATTGTATACTTAAAGTATTTGCAGAATATATTGCACGGTAAATTGCTCGTTGAAAAAAAGTTTTATTTTTGCTTCTTAAAATTTTTTCTAAACCATAGCATCTGCTCGTTTTACTCTCCCTTGTAAGCAGCTTGCTTGCATTGGCCTTTTGAATTATTTTGACCTACATACATCTGCTATATGTTCCTAAACCCACTTGTATACCAACTCAGCCATACATACATAACAACACTGTCATATGCATGCACTTGAGTCGTCCAGCAAATCTAATCACCCACAAAAGCAGCAGCAACAACAACACAACACTCCCTTCTTATAAACTGACATAATACAGTAAATTTTGTTAAATCTGATCTATTTACTGCCACAAAACTGGTCATTTGATTGTGAATTGCTGCAACTGCAACTGCAGCACAAGCAACACCAACACTAACACCAACACCAACACCAACACCAACACCAAAAAACAAAAATATTGCAATTTGCACTTCAGCCCACACATTTGCAGTAATCAATTTCGAAATCTTGCAAAATGCACAAATTGCATTTCAGACTTCTAAATAGCTTTCAAATTGTCAATCAATCAATGTTTGTTGCAAAGCTAAGCGTAGCAGTGTTTGTTGTTGGCATGAAGAGGAGATATAGTTGTATCGCTTGTTATTTTTTCTACTTCATTTTCTGAAATGCTGTCTTTGCTGTTATTTGATTTTTTTGTTGCTCCTCGTTATTGATTCACTGTAGCGTAAACTTAAACTATACAAAAAAAAAAAAAAAAAAACTATTTAATTGAAGGCAGCACAAATCAATTGTAAATTACGCCAATTCACGTGAACGCAAAATGAGTAAAGTAAAAAATAAGAAAATGAAAAAAGTGTAAAATTGAATGCTGCAAAAGAAAGCAGAAATCACTTGCTTATCTTCATTTCTTTTCACAATTACGTACAGTTCAGTTCATTTCATTTGATATGCTCGCGCGTGTACAAGCATGTGTGTTTGTGTGTGTGTGAATGCGCGTGTTTAGCGCAAAAAATCAAGCGATTCGCTTAAGGTTTGTTCGAATCGAGAGCTGCCAACTGTCAATTGCCGATGGCCAATTGCTTACAGTGAAATTGTATTGGCAGTTTTTTAGAGTGTGGCTGCAGCACATAGATATACATACAAACAAATGACGTACAGTTAGAGTGAAAAGATAGTATCTACACAATATTCACAATTATTTTAATGAAAAAAAAATTTGATTAATATTTTATGAAAATTAATTCGTTCTATAACATTCAACATATAAATCAAAGTTTCACACATTTTATAAAATACATAAAAGGAGCTGCATTCATTTAGTTGTTTTTTAATAATTTCTCACATCTTAAATAGTGCAGTTCTTTTCTTTTTTTTTTGTAATATTAATGCATTCATTCACATACAAACTTATAAGTATTTTCTTTAAAGACAATCCACATGTCTTTTGTGGTGATCAAGACAAATTTCCAATTTCTGAAACAGAAGTGAAGATGTGATCCTTAAAGCCTTTTCCTACGTGGCCCACAAGGCTTGGAACGCATTACAGTGCTTACAGGCATATCAAAGATGGAATGCTGGTAGGTGTTGTAGTACCTCATAGAGCTGGGATACTATCGATAGTGCCGCCACTCGATAGTTTTCGAAACGATAGTTGAAAACATCGATAGTATCGATAGTACTATTGTCGTGAGAGGTATTGAATTGAAATGCTAAATTGCTTAAAAAATAAATAATTAATAAATTTATAAAATTTATAAATTACTTTGTAAATTAAAGAGATTATATAAATTTGTTTAAATTTGAGTGCATCAAAAAGAACTTCTTATAATAATAGCACCACAACATTTTTAGCAGTTTTGACTATTTTTTTGTTTGTATAGTGTCTACTAATTTTTTATAAAAGGTGTACAAAACCTAAAAAACTACAAAATCATTAAAATTTCAAACTTTTTAATTCGAATTTCTATAAAAATTTTGTGTAGGCGATTTTATAGCTTATTAAATTTTACTATAACTCAGTGTGAGCTTATAGTTGCTAAAAATTCCTATAACTAAATATTTTTTTTTTTTTGCCGACTGTATTGTTAATTGTCTTGGATAAAAAAAAATTAATGTAATGAAAAGAGATCTAAAGATGAGTNTTTTTTTTTTTTGCCGACTGTATTGTTAATTGTCTTGGATAAAAAAAAAATTTATGTAATGAAAAGAGATCTAAAGATGAGAGGTTTCGCTAAAACCGACATCGATAGTTTTCAAAAATTATCGATAGTGGCGACAATTTTCAACTTATCGATAGTATCCCAGCTCTAGTACCTCCTCAATTTGATGCTAACCTGTCGCCCAACTGAGCAAGAAAGAATTTTCCAGGTGGAAACATTTAAATTAAGGCGGCAATAAGGTACATGGAACGTCATGCTTCCGCAAGAATACTTAGAATGTCGAGCAGCAATTCAGGATTCTAGCAGAGAGTGGACCTCAATGTCTACCCAAGTCGATATTACGCTAATATAAGTGACAGAACGTATTGACATAGCATATAGGGAGGAGACATAAATCACCTTATATTTCGACAGTCTTTGCCGCAGCTGTAAGGTCTTGGACGCAAAAAACCAAAAATTCTTCTTCTTCTTATTTGGCGCTGTAACCGCCCAACCGATTTTGGTCAAGTTCAACAAAGCACGCCAGTCGTTTCTCTACTGTGCCAACTGACGCCAATTGGAAATGCCATTTGGCCTTTCCATCGCAGAAGGGGTCTCCCTCTTCGCCTGGTGCTACCAGCGGATTCCGATTTGAATACTTTTCGAGCAGGAGCGTTTCTGTCCATTCAAACGAGATGAACCCCAACTTAGCTGAACTCCTCGATCGGGTTAACACCCGAATTTCTTTCATTGAGTGAACACATAACTAGTTTCTTTTCTAATCAGTAGAGTGAACAAACATTAGGGAATAAAAAAATATTCATAAGCTATCGGGTGGGCTGAAGAAAATACGAATTCTCTTGATAATACATTTGTTTTCTTGCTTATGCTTTTGTCGACCACTTCCTCGTGATATACATACATAAAGTTAAAAGAAAATGCTCTACGCATTCAATATTTTCGTGCGCCATATGCGACTTTTCTTTTCAATACATATACATATATGTTTGTATATGCGCTTTTAATTATAAATAACCGTTCAACAGTTTGTCAACCACTTGCCACCCGACATGAAGATTGATAGACTGACCAAAAAACCTACTTTTCTGCATTGCATGCCTGCTGCATTCTCTTGCGAAAATAAATGCGACCTTAGCTGCGCTGATTGCTCGAATGCGTATATCTATAGACACAAATATATATGTATGTCTATCTACATTGGGGTGGTCTTTAAATTTGGGGGGCCAATTTTTACATCAGATTTCCATATCGATTTTGGTCCCGATTGGAGACGGTTATGGCGTGTCGCACAGGGGTCAAAATTCAAATTACCCTATGAAGACGTCTTAACCGACTGCTAATGGGACCAAAATTTG
>NW_016163314.1:37043-37284 GCF_001687245.7 Rhagoletis zephyria | reverse complement strand
GGAAAAGGCAGAACAAACTTCGCGGTTTTTGTTACCGATGATGTCGATTTCATAAGCATAAGCCAGCAATTGCACACTCTTGTAGTAAATTGTTCCTGAGCGGTTCAGTTCTGCAGCTCTTTTTATCTTCTTCAACATCAGATTAAAGAAAACACATGAAAGGGAGTCACCCTGTCTGAAACCCCGTTTTGTGGCGAACGGCTCGGAGAGGTCTTTCCCAATTCTGACGGAGCTGGTGGTA
>NW_016163314.1:27579-36813 GCF_001687245.7 Rhagoletis zephyria | reverse complement strand
GAATGGCGAGGTCACCTTTCTTGTGGATTGCGCAGAGCACACTTAAGTTCCAGTCGTCGGGCATGCGTTCATCTGACCATATTCTGCACAAGAGTTGATGCATGCACCTTATCAACTCCTCGCCGCCGTACTTGAATAGCTCAGCTGGCAGGCTGTCAGCTCCAGCGGCTTTGTTGTTTTTCAGCCGCGTTATTGCTATACGTACCTCGTCATAGTCAGGCGGTGGAACGTCGAATCCGTCATCATCGGCTGCGGGCTCGGGTTCTTCTTCTCCACAACTTTTCGGGCTGCTACCATTTGGTAGGGCGGAAAAGTGTTCCCTCCATAATTTAAGTACGCTCTGGACATCAGTTACTAGGTCGCCATTATTGTTCTTACAGGAGTGCGCCCCGGTCTTTAAACCTTCCGTAAGTCGCCTAACTCTCTGGTAAAATTTTCGGGCATTCCTCCTGTCGGCCAGCATTTCAAGCTCTTCGCACTCACGTATTTCTGCCTCTCTCTTCTTATTTCGGCAAATACGTCTCGCCTCCCTCTTCAGATCCCTATAGCGGTCCCACATAGCGCGCGTTGCGCCCGATCGCAGCGTGGCCCTGTAGGCGGCATCTTTTTTCTCTGCAGCTTCCTGACACTCCTCATCGTACCAGTTGTTCTTTCGGGCTCGCTGAAATCCGACTACTTCTTCGGCGGCGGTACTTAATGAGCGGGAAATGTGGTTCCACTGCTCGCATATGTCGGTTTGTTGAAGAGTGCTCTCTGAGAGCAGGTGTGAGAGTCGAGTAGCGAAAGCGCTGGCTGTCTGTTGTGATTGCAGCTTTTCGACGTTAAGCTTTCCTTGCATATTTGGGCGCACATTTTTTGCTACACAGAGGAGGGTGCGTATCTTGGCTGCAACAAGATAGTGGTCCGGGTCGAGGTTTGGGCCTCGGAATGTGCGTACGTCTAAAACACTGGAAGCGTGCCTTCCGTCTATCACAACATGATCGATTTGGTTTCTCGTTTTTCGATCCGGAGACAGCCAGGTAGCTTGATGGATCTTTTTATGCTTGAACCTAGTACTGCATACTACCATGTTTCGGGCCCCGGCGAAGTCGATCAGCCTCAATCCGTTGTCGGACGTTTCGTCGTGGAGGCTGAATTTTCCGACGGTGGTTCCAAAGATCCCTTCTTTGCCCACCCTGGCATTGAAGTCGCCAAGCACGATTTTGATATCATGACGGGGGCAGCGCTCGTACGTGCGCTCCAAGCGCTCATAGAAGAGATCCTTGGATGCCTCATCCTCCTCCTCCGTCGGGGTATGGACGCAGATGAGCCGGATGTTGAAGAGTCTCGCTTTGATGCGGATTATGGCTAGACGCTCGTCCACCGGGGTGAATGACAGTACTAGGCGACGGAGTCTCTCCACCACCACAAATCCAACTCCGAATTTGCGCTCCTTTACATGGCAGCTGTAGTAGACGTCGCAAGGCCCCAGACATTGCTTGCCTTGCCCCGTCCAACGCATTTCTTGGATGGCGGTGATGTCAGCTTTTGTCCTTACGAGGACATCAACCAGCCGGGCAGAGGCACCTTCCCCATTAAGGGTCCGGACATTCCAGGTGCATGCCCTCAAATCGTAGTCCTTTAAACATTTGCCGTGGTCGTCATCATAAGGGGGGGTCTCATCCGAGGCTTTGCCTTGCTTCTTCACTGGAAGTGGTTTTTACGTGGCGGTTTCCAAGCCCAGCGCACAACCCATTGCTGGGACGGGGGTGGTTTCGCAACCAAATACACGTTTATAGAGCGAGCGGCTTTCTCCAAGCAGACACCCGCTTGCAGCCGCACCTACTGGTGAACAGACGCTGCAGACTTCAGTGAGCCCTTAAACCGAATAAATCGGAGTGGCCCCACCGAAGCTCCCTCTCTTTCTGCCGTGACCCAAGGCTCCACTCGGATTGGTTACCGCATCTCGCACATGGGTTGCTCATGTTGCTCAGAGTGCGCGAACGAGGACGCAAGAATCGGGATTGAGTATAGCCATGCAACTGCATCCTGGGGTTCGGTTACCTGGGTGGTAAAGGTTGAGATCCTTTCCTGAATTGGGCCGCTCAGAATCCACCCAAGTATCGTGTTCTGGACTAAGAGGCTGACGTTTATATTCTGTTGTAGCCCCTGCAGGAGAATTCGGGGAATTAAGTCACTGCCGATTACCATGTCTATTTTATTTGGGGTGAAACAGTTGGGATCGGCGAGCCTTAGTCGTTTTATCTCTTCTAAGTTAATATGAGAGATTTTGCAGTAGAGAGGAAACGGGTCAACTGGGGCAAAATAAGAGCTTGGGTCTTTATTCCCTGGGCTCGATCTGAGGAGCAAAGTGTGATTTCACAGATTTTTTTTGAATTTTGTACCACCATTCCACTCATACCAGAAATCTCGAATGGTGCATCCGTCATAGACAAGCGCAAGAGTTTTTGTATCCGGGATGATACAAACGTTTTTTGCGAACCTTGATCTACCAGAGCTCGAATATTTTGATATTCATCACAGTAGATAGGTACTATCGCCGTTGGGAGAAGAGTTGTGACGTTGGTACTCGAAAAATGAGATGACACCTTATTTACGTCGTTTTTCTCTGGGGGTGGGTGCGTCACATATTTTGAGCAAGTCGGCCCTTCTGTATCTTTATTTGTCTGAGTAGCCAGTTGGCTCGTTGTTCGCTGGGGTTTCGAATTGGATTGTTGCGTTGTTACTTGTACAATCACTCTTTAAATGGGAGTAAGAGAGGCAATTTTCACAATAATTGTTCTCTCTTACGAATCGTAGGCGTTCAGAAACGGATAGTGCTTTGAATTTCACACACGCCTTCCTGGGATGCCTTGAATTGCATAGTTTGCATGAGATCGGCTGATTAAGTTCAGTATGGAAATTTTGTGTTCTGTTTTAATTCATGATTTTTGATTTATCGTTCTGGGGGTAAAATTAGGGGTAGGTGGTTTAGGTTTTCCTGGCCGATATGCATATAGTCTTTCTACTACTTCATACCGACTTGTAAGGAATTTATTCATATCTGCCCAAAGTTGTAACTCTTTCCGTGAGCTGAGTGACTGCTCCCATAGAGATAGAGTTTCACTGGGCAGTTTGGAAGAGCATAAATATACAAGGATGAGGTCCCAATTGCTGGTCGGGATTCCTTGTGCTGAGAGGGTTGATAGGCAATTGTTGATGGTGGATGGAATCTTTTGAATTTGCTCACCGTTTTCTGAATATATGGGGGGGGGGATATTAAATAAGGCTTTTATTTGGTTATCCAGCAGTATCCTACGGTTTTCGTACCGTGACTTTAAGGCATCCCAGGCTAGTGCAAAATTATCATCAGTAAGGGGGAACTGTTTCACTATTTGTCCTGCCTGACTTCTTGTTTTTTGCCTTAAATGGTGCAGTTTCTGGGCTGGGGTTAGCTTGCGGTGATTTCCATAGACTGCCGTGAATATATCCCTAAAGGACGGCCAATCTTCGTACCCACCATGAAAGACTTCGGTGTCACATGGTGGTACTTTGAGAAAAACTGCAGAGGTCTTTGAAGTATTTGGGGGGTTTCTGGGTTGTGGAGTTAGTGCTAAAATCTGCAGGGCATCTAGAATTTGAGACATACAATTTTCTTAGCTTTCTGAGCACTTTTTATATCTTGGTTCGATTGAGCCACTTGAATTATCGTGATCTCCGGAAAGGGTTACTGCTCTGAAGGACGCAACGAGTGATTCCCACAATCTGTCTAGTTGCTGGATCTTTACCTTCAATAAAGATTCTTTCTGGTCAGCTATAAGAGTTGCTGACCATGTAGAGTAAAATGACTCTAATCTATTGCTTTCAAATATGAAAGCTTGGAGACTTGCCTCTGAATAATTATCAGCTTTATACAACGCCCTCATTTAATAAAAATTTTGTTTTGTTGTAATTATCGAAATTTCACTTTTTTTCACTTTGGCTTTTTGTTTTTTACGCACTATAGCTTTTTTGTTTTTTAGGCAGTATGGCTTTTTTTGTTTTTTACACACTTTGGCTTTTTTTGTTTTTTACTGCACTATGGCTTTTTTTTAAACCTGTCTTCACTGTCTCACTTCTTTTTCGTGAAATCCGTACCTTCTCTGCCGGCTTTTCTTCACTGCCGAGTTCGATTCTCACTTTTTAACGTTAACTTTTCTTTTCTTGGTCAAGGAGTTTTTTTTTCGCGCACAGCCTAATGCTCCAGTGATGTGCTTTACTGCTGTTTGTTTCACGTTTTTTTTTGTTTCACTTAGTTTAAAGTTAAATAGCTTTGTTTTTCTCACGTTTACGAACGGCGTGAATTTATTTAGTTATTTTAGTTCAGTTAATGTGATTTCTTAAAGTTCCGTTTTTTTTTTATACTGACCGCTTTCTGTCAACCGCACTCCACCGAAGGAACCGTTCCAACTGACCTGGTTTTGAAAACTAAAAAACTTCTTTTTGCTCGCTCACCGGCACGGTTGCCATACCCCAAAAAATTTTCTGACCAGAATTTACAAAAAAAAGTTACCTAAAAGTTACCAAGTAAATACACTGTTTTATTGTACAATAAACTGCAAAAATAAACCTCGTTTATTTGCCATAAATAAGACATGGGTACAATAAATTGTTGTATTAAAAGAAAACTAAACAAATTAATTTTACATATGAGGCCATCAGGGCCATAGGAGCCTATCTACAAAAAAAATTTTTAGTAATATGAGAAAGATGGATCTATAAAAAATAAATGCGGTATTTTACTAAAAAAATCGTTGCACCTACGTGATGCTAGATATTATAGTAAAAGGAAACTAAAAGGGCGTGCCTCGGGCTATTGCCGTTTCGATTCTGGTAATGCATTTTTAGGTGCACCTCAACTTTTTTTGGTATGACAGTTAAGCTACTCTGGCTAGGGTTCGAAATCTCAGACGTTGGTATCGATACTGAGTACTCACTCTGGCATCGAGCTCATGGTATCGATACTCTAAAAGTATCAGGGAAAAAGTATCGATACTACTCAGTATTGGACTCATTAAAATACGTTTTTTGGGATACTAAAATTATTTTATTCTTCAATCGTATATATAGTTATTTCCTGAAGTTAAAGCAATAGAAATTTAAAATATTTGATTTTTATTTCATTGCAGACCTTACTTTCACATTAGAAGTAATTTTAACGTTAAATGTACATACGTACATATATACTTTCACGAATTTCAAATGTTATTAAGAATTTTTGTAAACTTTTTGGGTATGCATTTTTGTAGCCTATTCAATTTTAGTATGATAAAGTGCAAGTTTGAATTAAAAGTCAACGGTAGNAATTAAAAGTCAACGGTAGTAGGCTACACGTAAAGTTGAATAGGTTACAAAACTGCATACCCAAAAAGTAAAAGCATTTTCGTGAACTTTGCGTAAAGTTTTATGGCCTTATTCATAAAAAATAAAAAAGGTTTATAAACTGAAAAATTTATGAAAATGTAATTTTATTAAGCTCTTTAAACCTACTTTATTTTTTATGAATAAGGCCATTAAACTTATACTTATTTGGTTTATGTTATGCAACAGACTACAATCAATTTCAATTTATTTTAGTAATGATAATAATAATAATATAATAGATTGGAGCTTACACATATGTTAGTGTTTGGACGAGCTTCTCCTCCGTTTTGTGGCGTGCGCCTTGATGTTGTCACACAAAGCGGAGGGACCTACATTTTTACGCCGACTCCGAACGGCGATTGTATTTTTATGAGAAGCTGTTTTTCATGGCAGAAATACACTCGGAGGTTTGCCATTGCCTGCCGAGGGACGACCGCTGTTAAGAAAACACCTTTTTTCTATATTTTTGCGATGTTGCTTTGACCAGGGTTTGAACCCAGGCGTTGCGGAGTGGAAGCGCGCACTGCTTACCACTACACCACAGCGACCGACAGTAATCCGTATAAGCAAAGAAAATTGGCTTGCCAATGGAAGAAAAAATTTAAAAATTGTGTTTTTTAAAAAGTTTTCAATACTACGAGTACTTTGCAAAGTATCGAGTAAAATCAACAAATAAGGTATCGAATTTTTATAACCTCAGTACCGATGCTTACTCAATATCGATAGTATCGTTCGAACCCTGACTCTGGCGCTCAAGGCCTCATATAATAGATACATTTACAAACATACTTATGTATATAAATACATTTTTATTCAATCTGTGAATACGTACGTGTATAAAAAAGAATATCAAAAAAATTTGTGAAACAAAAACCAACACATAAGTATTTTCGCAATGAATGCGTTTAAAAATATACTTTTCATAAAAACACGCTTTACGCTCTTGTCTTTAGAACGGTATCTTAGCCTGTGAACAAAAAAATCTACTTGCATATACCGACGCGCTAAAGCGCCCAAATACAACGCACAAACTGCTGTTCAAACCTCCTTTTTTCATTTCCTCTACACTGAGAGAAAAATCAACCAAAAATTGGTTAATATTACCAAGTTCAAACTTGGAAAGGAATCAACGTGGTTTTTGGTTAATATTAACAATGCCTTGGTTGATATTTTCAACAATCATTTGGTAATATTAATCACAATTTTGTTTACATTAACCAAACTTTTGGTTGGCGATTTTTTCGTTTCAACAGCTTTATGCTCAGCACTTCACAGATACTTTTCATAATTCGTAGATACAAAACAAAATTTTTTATAATCATTTTAATACGTGGCCTCTGACAGGATTAGCAATTAACAGCAAGCACCTCTACACACTCAGCTACAGCCGCTTTATAAATTTGTCTTTAAATGTTCAACTTGAGTCAATTTTCTTCGTCGTTTAATTTGGTTCTACACTTCACAGATGCTTTTTCATAATAAAGAAAAACCAAAAAACAGAAAAAATATTATGTGTTGCCGGTGACAGCAAGCACCTCTGCACGTTCAACTAAAGACAGGCATACAAATTCTTTTTTAAATGTTCAACTTGAATCACATTTCGTACAATCAGTAAACTGACCATGAAAAAACCAAACAATAACTCGATTGAAACAACTATTTTACTTTTGGCTCAGTGTATATATGACTGAAAGATCTGTCAATAAGTATTGAAGTGTGTCATATTTCGTGTTATCAATTCGCGGCTCGGCATTTCGCGTTGCATTTCGAAAAAATTGGATGTGGTATCACCATACATATAATAAAAAGTATAGATGATTATCAATAAAATAACATTAAATTTAGATAAGATTTCCAGGCTTCATCTATTGGACTGTAAACCTCTCAACACAAAAACATGTAAATACTGACGTAATAAATATTGAGAATGCGCAATCCATCACTATTTTGAAATCCATCAATATGGATCACGATCCAAATGTCACAATAAATATTGAACGTAAGACAGGCGTAGAATGCCCAGCGATAATTTTCTAAGATATGTGGTTAGTGATTTTTGCTGAGCGCTGTGTTGCCTGATCAATGCAATTGTTTCTAGTACTGTTGTCACTAGGGATGAAAATTTTGGGGAGTAACATCGATACATCGATGTTTCGATGCATCGGAAAAATGAACATCGATGCTAAAATACATCGCCAGAAAAATATCGATATATCGATGGTTTCCGATGTTTCGAAATTTGTTAGGAAAATTTAAAAAATATCGATGCATCGTTTGCATCCCTTGTTGTCACCGCTACACGCAACCAACCACAGGAAAATTTATCAAATTAATCCAACTTTTTTAGTCTGACTTTATACACCGCCAACTTACCAAAAGTTACCAGGATAAAAAAAAAGTTACCAAGTAACCAAGCGCTCAAAAAGTTACCTATTTTGGTCACAAGTGACCAATTGTGGCAACCGTGCTCACCGGCAATAGCAAAGCGCGTAAATATGCTTATGTGCGTATGTATGTATGTGTTCTTTTTGCTCACTTTTGGTCGCGGGTTGCCTTTTTGACGAAAAGGACCATGTTTCTACTAAGGGTAGCAGAATTGAACGCAGGGTGCGTACGAGACTTTTGAAACCGTCAAATTAAAAGAAGGTGGTTGGTTTTTGATGCAATTCAACTGACAAATATATTTATTATGTATCGATTTATGTTCACAACTCGTTTCAATGGATTTCGGTAACGATTGCAGAAAGTTTCAATTAATGGAATGCAATGATTAGCCAGAGTGGCGTTAATGTAAAATTGAACAATTTCAAAATGCAATACAATGATTAGCCAGAGTGGCGTTATTGAAAGATAAGACAAGGTTATAATGCGATGCGGCGGCGGCGGTGGTCGTACCAGTAGTGACAAATTCAAATATAAACAAGGCGGACTCGAGCCACCCGCTTACAACTACCGCGACCGCACGCCGATTAAATAACAAATCCATATAATTTAGTCGCCGAAGTCGATGGGGTTATCCATGTCCTCGACACAACTACAGTGAGCTCGCGATAATATGAACTAATTAAAACCAACCCTGTTAATTTTTGCGACATTGTTCATATTTACGAAAGGCTCAAGAATTAAAAAACAAGTTTCATTAATTAAAAAAAAAAAAAAACGTTTTATTTAGAGCTTTAAAATAAACTTGTATTCGTTTTGTTGGTCACACAAATAAACAAACCGCATATGCAAGGGAACTTCGGGTATTGTGGTACAGTTATTTTTTTAGATATGTAGCAAATGTACGAGCTTTATTGTAACTATTATTTACCAGGGACCGTAACGGCTATAAGTTTTATTATAAAAATCACTTTTTAATCGTTATTAACTGAGTTTTATTTTTTGCTCGGAAAANTAGATATGTAGCAAATGTACGAGCTTTATTGTAACTATTATTTACCAGGGACCGTAACGGCTATAAGTTTTATTATAAAAATCACTTTTTAATCGTTATTAACTGATTATTTTTTGATTTATTTTTTGCTCGGAAAATAATGGTTACGTTTTAAGTTTTATTTTTTGCTCGGAAAATAATCGTTATTTCTTGAGTTTTATTTTTTGCTCAGAAAATAAAACTTAATTTTTGCGTATGTGTATGCGCTTTTTCTTTATAAATGTCGTTCTCTTTATTTCTGCCCTGGTATCTGTATTTTCATTACCCACTCCACAGTGGCATTAAAGGTTTAATGCAGCCGCCCCCAGTCTATTCACGCATGCCCATACGCATACGCAAAAATTAAGTTTTATTTTCTGAGCAAAAAATAAAACTCAAGAAATAACGATTATTTTCCGAGCAAAAAATAAAACTTA